>NC_073418.1:0-122500 GCF_028641065.1 Leucoraja erinaceus
AATAAGGAAAAACATGAACCATGTGCACGATAAGAAACATAGAATTTCACTGAGCAGCTCGTGCATCGCCCTTTTCTAATCGGCCAGGGAAGGTGTAGGGGACCCTTCCGTAGCCCCCTCTGGTTTTAGGTCTTAGTTTATTTATATACAGCGGACACAGGCCGCAGTCCACGCCTCCATGATACACCGTACACTAGTTCTTTCCCAAACATTCGCGGAGTGAGTCAAGGTGTGTATTCTCTCAAATCCCAGTTAGAACAAGCAAGCCTACTTGAGCAAGCAACAACGATATGCACCATATTACACTGTAAACAATGTATAAAACGAGAAAACAAAACAATGTATATTTGATATAAAGTAAGTAGGACTGTTATCTGACTGGTGGGCGATTGGTTAGGAAAGGGACATGCAACGAGACAGGGATGCATGGTACACAGTCATGAAAAGAGGCATGCACGGGCAGAGGCAGGAATGATAATATAAGAGAGGGCGGTTCTACTTGCAGGTGTACCGGGGCTTGGTGAGAAAAACTGTAGGAGTGCGTACAGTTTGGTCTCTAATCTGAATATGACATTTGCAATGAGGGCGTACAGAGAAGGTTCAACAGACTGATTCGAAGATGGCAGACTTTTCTCATTTCCAAAACCGTTTGGTGAAAAAGGAGAAAGCGAGAGAGAGATGATGAGTGATCAACAAGCAAGAATCGGCAGAAGCGCAAAGTCGTAAAATCTGAACCTGTTAAATATCTTGAAGCAGCAAGATCCGCGATAACCCAACCGTACCCCCAACCCAACTCTACAGGACACCAAAACAGTTTTCAGGATGTGACTCACCTCATGTGAGTCAACAGACAAATCATCCGTAGCCGAAGACTGTCCAAAACGACTTGATCATCCCAGAAAGGTGTATGAGGCACGGTTGCTTTTGCAAATCACTTCATGAAAAGATCTTAGGCTTTGAATCTCATGCTACTAGGCAAGGGGCGTGTAAATGGACAAGCTGGAGCCCAGGGATTCGATATCCAGGCCAGGGACTCACGTCGCCACCCTTCCTCCGCCCAACTCGGCAAGCAGTGCCTCCCCCCCGCACATGCGCACAAGATCTTATAGCGGAGCAAGACTAGGATAATCATGCTAAAAGCAATGATTGAGGTAGGGCGCTATGGAGGGGATCATGGGAAGTCACGCCTATTTAGCAAAAAGGAGCTAAAACTAACCCGACCGACTCGCACTGTAATCCACTGTGCGGGGGCAACAGTTTGTGTGGGTCAGATTCATAAATTCGTCAGTTCAACTTTCTTGTTCAAGAATAAAATTTGATGGGGTATTGTCTTTAATGTTTTTAAATAATTTCTTTTTAAACATGGCCTACACAACAGGTGTGAGTTGCTTTTTAAAACCGGAACCGACCGCTTGCCGGGGATGACAGGGGGGCTTTTGTGCGTGATTTAGGGTTAGCTTTATAATTCTGTTAGTCATAATTCGTTTCTGATCTTGTTAAGGAATACAGGTTTATAAGTACACCCACAGAAAAAAGTATATAAATATAATTACCACACACAATTATATTCTAACCCAATAATGAACCTTGATTCAGACTAGACAAGGGACATTAATAAGAAAACATGTAAATAAGAGAACATTGTCTTGGGGCACGCTCTCTCAGCACTCTCTCTCCCGCTGACCAGGGCCCGCACTCCTATCTCCCGCTTGACCGGGCACAGCACTCTCTTCCCCGCTGCCTCGCACTCTCATCTCCCCGCGCCCCGGGCCCACGACTCTCTCTCACGCTGACCCGGGCCGCGATATCCTTCTCCGCTGGGATACAATCTTTGGCGGAAGCAAGAAGGCGGGGAGCAAGAAAGCTGAGCAAGATGGGCGAAGCAAGATGGCGAGTCAGCTTGCAAAATGTGTCCTGTACTCACCATGAAAACCGCAATGAGCGTACCTCCCCGTTTGCGTGAGAGTGACCTAGCTGCTTCGCTTCTAGATCTTAGAAGCGACCAAACACGGCCGGCAGTTCCCTCTTAAACACTGTGTACACGCTACTGCGTTATCTTTCAAGATATGCATACCTGAAGAAGGTTTCCTCTGCTCTACGGAGGAGGAGACCGTTTTCACACCCTATCCTACGTCCCCCATCGGTGATACGGCTACTCCGCATTTTGAACGTTCTGTGTCCCACCACCCCACCCTGTCAGTCTGAAGAAGGCGTTCGGCCCGAAAAGTGGCCTATTTCCATCGCGCATAGACGCTGCTGCACCCGCTGAGTTTCTCCAGCGTTTCTGCGTAAACCACGGCCACGCAATAATCGGCAGTCCTGCGCCCTGCGCGCTCCACGGCAAATGGTCTGCGCTGGGCACTTTCTTCCTCGCGTTGCTGGGCAAGGGCTGTCACGCCAGGTGTTCACAGGAAACCTGCAGAAGCCGCAGCCGCTGAAAAAGCCAACGTAGATCACTCCCTGACCCTGGATCAGAGGGACTCCTGAATAACTCTTGCTTTGGTTTCCTGAGGCCCCCCCACCACCCCTAACCCACCCCCCCACGACCTTCCCCCCAACCCCCCCCCCCTCCACATAACCCGCCCCCCCCTGATAAATGTTACACAGGGAATTAAACAGGTGTCAGTGGTATTTATTATGTTATACAGTGGCTTGCAAAAGTTTAATCCCTTCAACGTTCCACATTTCTGTGTGTCCCAACCACAAACGTAAATGTATTTATTGGGAGTTATGTGATTAGACCAGGAGCTATTTTTTTTTTGGCTCAACCATTTTCCCATCAACCTTGGACCAAGATCTTGTCTTAGTAGGTTGCCTTGTGCCATACGTTCCATTCTCGGATGTGATTGAACTGCTCCGTGAGATGTTTCAAAGCTTGGGACATTTTTTTATACCTAACCCTGCTTTAAACATTCCACAACTGATACCTGACCTGTCTGTGGGTTCCGGGGTTCATGATGCTGTGTGTTCACTAATGTTCTCTAACAAACCTCTGCTGAGGCTTCGTACAGAACAGCTGTATTATACGAGATTTAGATTGCAAAATGGACTAAGTAGAATTAGGGGACGTTGAAGGAATTGGGCTTGCACTAGATTTATTTAGGCGTATATCAGAGTAAAGGGGGTGACTTACTTTGTCGCCACCCAATTTTAAGATTTTTTTTTTTTTTTTAATGTGAAAACCATTGGTAGCATTCCTCCCCTTCCCAATTATACGCCACTTTGTTGTTGGTTATCACATAAAACTCCAATAAAAACATTACGGTTGTAGTGTACGTGACAAAAATGGAATGTTCACGGGGATGAAAACTTTTTGCCAAGCCAATGTAATTGGTCTATGTAAATAAACAAAACTGCATGTTATCTACTTGTCTGTATTATGTTAATATTCTATTGTGCTGCAGAAGTAAGACCTATCTGTTCCTATCTGGGACTAAGACCAAGAAAAACTCTGACTTGAACTTTAGTAAACAAGGGATCTTGGGGGAAAACGACGTTACCTTAAATGTAGTTGCGTCTGGTTGGGTAACTCTAGGTAGGGTTGAGCTACCATGCTTTAATGTGCGGGGGAACCTCAATTGGGAAGCAGCCAGCAAACTTGTAGAAGGATTGAGTTAGTTCGGGTAGAGACCCTTCTTTAGACTCTCTTGGGTTTAATGTTTTTGTTAATTAAAAATATTACCGCGTGGAAAACAGGGGCCCTGTCAGCCCACCGAACCATGCCTACCATGATCACCGTACACTAGTTCTTTCCAAACATAGCGGAGAGTAAATCAAGTCAAGAGTGTGATGCTCTCAATCCAGTTAGAACAATGAAATCCTTATTGAAACGACAACGAATATGCAAACTAGTTACTCTGTAAACAATTTTGAAAAGGAAAACAAAACGGGTGTATATTAATACAGGAAGTAGAATATTCATTCTAATGTGGGCGATTAGAAAAAGGGGAGCTGAACGAGACGGGTGTCTAGTACACCAGCATGAAGGTAGGCATGCAGGTGCAGCAGGCCGTTTGAAAGGAAAGCGGAATGGTATGGAGCCATTCGGAGCAAAATGATTGGTATAAGAGCAAGGGAGGGTTTACTTGCAGTTGTACAGGGTCTTGGTGAGCCCACACCTGGAGTATTGTGTACAGTTTTGGTCTCCAAATCTGAGGAAGGACATTATTGCCATAGAGGGAGTGCAGAGACGGTTCACCAGTTTCGTTCAGACCGTAAGGTCTGAATGACAATAAAGGAAATTCAATTCAATTCAGACTGATTCCTGGGATGTCAGGACTTTCATATGAAGAAAGACTGGATAGACTCGGCTTGTACTCGCTAGAATTTAGAAGATAGATTGAGGGGGGATCTTATAGAAACTTACAAAATTCATAAGGGGTTGGACAGGCTAGATGCAGGAAGATTGTTCCCGATGTTGGGGAAGGCCAGAAACAGGGGGGTCACAGTTTAAGGATCGAGGGAAGTCTTTTAGGACCGAAGATGAGAACATATTTTTTACACAGAGAGTGGTGAATCTGTGAATATGGCCTATTTCAGAGGGAGTTAGGTGTGGTGGTGTGTGTGTGTGTGTGTGGGTGTGTGTATGTGTGTGGTGTGTGTGTTGTGTGTGTGTGTATATGTGTGTGGGTGTGTGTGGGGGTGTGTGTGTGTGGTGGTGTGGGTGTGTGTGTGTGTTGTGTGTGTGGTGTGTGTGATGTGTGTGGTGTGTGTGTGTGAATATACCCACATCAGACAACATTTCCCCCTCCGGGGATTAATGAAGTAACTGGCGTAGCAATAGGGCAGACAGAATCTTCGAGACAAAAGGAAAATATTACGTTTGGGGTTGGGTCTACAATAGGTTCTGCCACCTCTTCAATGTGGAGGAAACAAAGCACACGGAGGGCCCCACAACCCATGTGATTCAAAGGGACTCGGATTGCCAGATCAAAACGTTTAATTGCCATTGTCATGGGTACAGACAGACACAAACGAAAGGAGCACACCTTATACAGAATATGCGCCCATATCTGACCTTCAGTCTTCACTTTAGCCGGGCCTAATAAACGCACTTTAGGCACGGTGAACTTTAGGACTAATGCAGCATCAGACCAATAGTCTTGAACGTCATTGAAACGACAAGTGGCCAGGGAGGTGACATGAAAAATAAGAAGACAGAGGCTGTGGGAGAGCTGGGAAGGACACGGGAGGGGACGGAGGGAGAAAGAAAGGACTCCTGAAAGTAGAAGAGAAGCCCATGTTACAAACCGCGGGTTGTAAAATACATAAAGCACCTATGCGGGCTGCTCCTCAAATATGTCGGTGGGGACTCACAAGTGGCCAGGGAGAAGGCCAGGCCGGAAAGGTCGGCTAGTACATATAAGGGTAGTTGAACGGTTGTGCAGCCAGGGAACGACAGAGAAGATGGGAATTATTGCCCGAAAACTGAGTGGTACCACGGATGTTGTGACAGGAAGCCGATCGCCCAAAGCCGCGGTTTGGTTTCCACCTATGACCGAGTTGATCATCGCTGAATAAATCAAACCCCATTTGGTTTGGAAAACGTGGAAAGAAATAAAATTAGAATTGCATTCATTGCAACGTGTGGAAAAGAGTTGAGATACTGTATATAATTTGCTGCAGGGCATTGTGGATACATCATGTCTGATTGGTGAATATGTAGTGGGCTCTAAGTGAAGCAGAAATATGCTATGCGATGGCTTGATTGACGCATAATCCGACTGGTACCTACGCACTCGTTCAAGCACAATCTATCGCATGCGTCATGCAAGGGAGAGTCGTCTGTACCGGACTGATCCACCTCTAAAACTGTCCTTTGGCAACTCTTCAAAAGCTTGCCAAGTTTGCCCGGATGACAACAGAGGGGAAAAGAAATTCAATTGAGAGCCTTGTGCAGGTGTAGAATATTTTGGACCCACTGTCATTAGTCCTTTCTTACATATGTTGTCACAAGGCCTCTAGTCTCTAAAAAAACTTCAGTAATTGTGCCTTGCCATACATTTCAGAATAAAAGTGTTTAAGCCCCTACTCAATACAATTACAATACCGTTATTTGGTCTTTGAACCACTACAGGAGGTTCAAACGAAATGCAATCGTTTCTGTAGCCATACACTACAAGAGACCAAAAAAACCACACAAACACGAGTCAAATAAACATCCATCACAGTGGCTCTCACTCTCCACTGTGATGGAAGAGCAATAGTTATTGTCTTCCCCTGCATTGCCATCCGCCCCCGAAGTCGCAGGTCAAAGACCCGGAGGGCCCGCCACCTGTTCCGCGGCAAATTAAGGACGAGCGCAGCTGCGTTTGTAGGGGCCCGCGTCTGTAGGTTGACCCGCAAAGCAGCATCGCACCGGGGATCCGCGAGACTCTGGTTGTCACTAGCCACCGGAGCCGGGCTGCAGGCCACGCGCCACCGCCGATCTCCACGCTCCGAAGCCGGCCCGCTCCACGGAGGGAAGTCCGCAAAGAGCTCCACAAACCAGATCAACAGCGTCCACAGCGCGCGCGGGCTAACAGCAGCAACTCAAAAAAGGCTCATCCGCGGCTCGGCACAACACGATCCACAGCCCCTCCCAACAGGCTGACTCGCGTGTCTACTCCACAAAATCCGCTCCAAATTCGGAATCAACAGGATCCGCGGCTCAACAAACAGCTCCACGGCTCCACAGGGCTCCGCGGCTCCTCCACAACAGCCGTCTACTACAAAGCTCCATCATGGCTCCGCGGCCTACACAAGCCTCAACAGGCGACGCTGGATCCACATACAGCGCCACAACTCGACCACTAGCTTGACAAATACCATAAATAAAATAAATAGAGAAAGTCCAGCTTTCCATTCCCTTTTCTCATTGGCCATTGCCGCAGCTGCAAATCTGGATGGTCAATTAGGTGGACCATCTTCTTGTCCTCGAGTCGTTGGGGTGGTGGGTGATGGTGGGGGGGGCTCACACGTGGAACAGATTCTTAGGGTCTATATTCATCTAAATTCGGACGTGCGTTGCCGGCCCGCAATCTATCTAAAGCTTAACACTACCTAAGCCAATCACAAACTGGTGACAATTTTATATTTACATTTTTACGACCAAGCGTTAACACACACACACCCTGTACATATTGGCGGTGAAGGGAACGGAGTAACGCGCCGGATAGGCAACCCACGCGGCCACACAAGGAGAAACTGGACACGCTCCTTACAGGACAAGCACCGGGACGGTCAGGATCCCACCCGGGTAATTGGCGTTGTAAGTAACGTTGCCCAACTTTCCCGTATTAGCCGGGACACATCCCGTATATTGGGACTAAATTGGTTTGTCCAATACAGGACAGCCCTTGTCCGGTATGGAATGCTCCTAGCAGGGTGCTCTCACAAGGCAAAAGGTCACTTGAGAGCATACAATACGGCTTGACATGCACGGATGGAAATGCTGTCAGCGAAGCAAAACACAAGCCTTCAGCAGTGCAGGGACATCGTTCGTTCTTATATCAGCTTTTGTTGAGGGGACACCGTTGCATTCCAACTAGGGACCCGCACTTGGTTCACCGATGAAAAGCGCCCGGGTTTGACTGCAGAACTCAAGACAGCTTGACAATCTAAAGAGGAGGAAGCTACAGGAGTTGGGATGCAGACCTCTACAGGCCGGAAAAGTACAAACGCTTGAAAAGTGAAATCAGAGCTGCCAATGAAGGGTACGCTGCTGAAGTGGAGGAGCCGTTCTCAGCTAAGTGCCACTCGGCATCACGTTTGGAAGGTTCGCTGTTGCAGAAATCATCAAGCTACAAGAGGAAAAGACCCCCATCTCTGGGACAATTGGGCCGCGCTGACCAATGACACCAATGAGTTCCTACGACAGGTTTGACAAGCAGAAGCGTTAACCCATGGTACCCCCTCACCAACCAAGACGCCAGACAGCCAGTCTGCAAAGGAGGACCCCTTCTAACATCACAATTATCCCCAATCCCACTTCACACCTCCGTAAAGCAAGACTCCCAGTACTGCAAAGTCTGGAACCTTTCCCACCCACCCATCTCCAATCACCAATTAACACCAATTACAGCATTGACTGCAGCCACGTCACTACCAAACCCCCCCGCTGCATCGAAGTCACACGGCCTCGCCATCATCAACAAAATTTTTTGTTTGTAACAAATAGACGAGGAGTGGAGAGGCTGACAGAAGACAGAAACGCAGGAAACACCAGTACGGGACAAGGTTTCCTCCTATATCTAAAACAATGACATTTTTCAAACAGGTCCCTGCAAACCTGTACTGGACCCTTCTGGTCTTTCACATGTCTCCACTTCATCCCTGTGCCAAAAGGCACGGATTTACTGTATTAATGACGACAGGCCATAGGTCGCAAGGACCCTATGCAGTCATGAAGACCCTTGAAAGGCATGTGACTGACCAAAGCTGAACATAATCATCCGAACCCCCCTACTGGGACCCCTCTGCAGTGTGCGAGATTGGGCCAATAGAATCTGTGGCTGATGTCAGGTCAATCTGGGACTGCACTTTTTTCCCCAGCACCCGACCGCCAGGGGACCATAGGCAGAGCGATTTTGTTTGTTGATTTTAGGGATCTGCACGTCAACATCATTGGTGCCAGAGCTATTCCCACGCCAAAATGTCCGAGTGACTGTGCCTGAACCACCCCCTGTCAGGGTCACCAGCTTCAATCGCACAACCATGAAGGCGCATGTGCAGGCTGAACATAGGACTACACTGTCAAAAAGGGACCAACAGAGAGGATGTCTCCTGTGGCAGCTGAGGAAACACCAATCTGCCAAAGGCAATGATGGTACAATTTACACGGCCATCGGTAGAGTCTGTCTATCACCTTCTCAATTAATGGTTCGGTTTGGACAAACCACTACGCATGACACACTGGCAGTGCGGCAGCGAATCGTAGCTACGATCAGCTGAGGAAGGTTATTGGCTGAAACTCCAATAGTGTACTGTGTACTGCAAATTAAGGGCCAGGGAAGTGAGCAAGTTTAAAATCATCTTCTGACCCCGTCACACTGGCCAACAAACTTTTGACTCACTTCCCATCAGGGAAGCCACTTACTCCAAGCGCCGCGTTCTCTATACCCCTGCATGGAGACTTACTACCTTCATGGTTTTCGATATGAACCCTGCCAAACATCTCACATTACGACAGCCTCTGCTTCCGCCTGAAGCTACACAACACAGTTGATCACTGCACCGATATATCTACCCGCCTCCTGTCCACCCTAAGCTCAGCTACTTTGCCCTACCAAATATAGTGGACTCAACAACCTTAACCACACCCCCACCCACAGACGAAATCAGCGCCCCCCGCCCCCCACGAAAGTGCACAGGCTCCCCCAGCCGTTAGATGAACAACATGCCAGCTCAGGCGAGGGATGTTCGTTTCTGCGCAATAGGAGCAGAGCATAAATTAAATATGCCACAGGAAAGCGTGTTTTAAAATAGTAAAGCATTACTTAATTAAAGTATCACCTCAGCCACAACGCTTGCAACGAGACAAGGCTAATGAAATACGGTGTCTACCTAAATGTGTATCGCCTTTGCCACAATCGTAAAGTCGAATCGATCGCAAGTCGAAGCGTCATCAGTTGAGGAGCATGTGTACTCTGTAATCAACAGAGGACTTACAGTACAGATCTAGATCTGATACAACAAAACGGGCTTGCGTGTTGCATTTGACTGATTGTTGAAACGATGAGTGATTCACGTTCCTCCACTCACAGGACACCCGTATGCGCATTTCAGTTGTACACTAGATTTAGCCAATTCCGGCCAAAACAAAACGTTGCAGTAACGTCTCGTGTTATTCGGGTCGGCTTGTTCATGTGCACCTATGGATCCTTTTAAAACTGCAAAAAAGAAAAAAAACTGTTGAGCTCCTCTAACAAGCAAAAGAAAAGTGGGTTTACGCCGTACAGCGGGAACTTACGAAGGCATTCTGTACTTTATTACATTGGGAATGGTCCCTTATTTTGAAACTTTGTCCCGTGGAGAGTGCGAGAAAGTTGACAACCATACTTGTTGTAAGGCAGCACCGATCGATGCGTTGCTGTGTCCATCATGTTGGAGATAGGAGGGGATCAGTTGCTAATATCAGCCAATAGGGGGAGAGGGAGTGGGACTTCTTGAAAGAACGAACATGGCGAGGGGGATAGTTGGAGTTTGTAAGCAAATGATCCTATAGGCCACTCCTGCGAAATGCAATGGGGACGTGTAGTACCTACGGTGAGGCGCAGTGGCGCACTTTCCCGGTCCTTGTAACGAGGACCTACACGACGCCGACCCGCAGTTTAATCAACAGTCATGTGGTGCAGATATAGGGTTAGTTATAATCTGTCAGTTCAATTCTGTTAATTCTTGAAAGAATAAATTGACTATGGTAATTGTCTTTTAGTTTTTTAAATAATTCTTTTTAAATGTGCATCACAGGCGGTTTGAGTGATTTTGTAGTAACGGAACCGACCCGACTTCCAGGAATAAACGTTGTGCGGGCAAAAGCTTGGGTGTGTGATAAGGTACAGTCATAATTCTGGTCGTTCACTTCTGTTCAGTCTTGTTAAATAATAAAATGTTTATAAACACACTACCTGAATGGGATTATAAATGTATTAATCAAAAACACACACAATATAGTCTTCTGATTTTGTATCATGATGACTTATTCCAGATAGACAAGGGACATTAAATAAGAAACAATTTTGAAACCTCCCCGCAAACTTCACACACAATGGCCCTATCCACCATCTAACTCTCCACCCCTCCCCCCATGTCTCCCACCTTCCTATGTGTAGGCCCTTAACCAAAAAGCCCCCAAACCCCCACATCTCTCAACAATGATCTCTGCACCCCGCCCCTTACCCACCTCTCTCTTCAAAGATCTTATTAGCGGAGCTCGCTATACGATCAGTGCTCTCCCCTCCCCGGTCTACCCCAACCTCCGGCGCCACCACTAACAACTTGCACTACTACCCTCTCTTCCCCGCGCCCCGGGCAGCGCTCTACACGTGGCGGGCAGCGCACCTCCCTTTCCGCCCAAGTCAAAGACTTGTGAAGATACGGGTCGGGGCAGAAGCAAAGAATACGATCTTTGGCGGGGACAAGTGCAGAAACAAGATGGCGGGGCCTCGGTTGCGAAAAGGGGTCCTATAATAACCCAGAATATCGCCCAGACCGTACTACGTGTTTGCGTAGAGTCGGACATCTTGCTCGGCCTATAGATCTTTGGTTGGTGATACACGCCGGAACCAGGCCCTAGGCCCAACGGGTCCGCCTACTGACCAGCGATACCAGCACACTAAAAACCATCACGACCTACACACCCCTAGGACAACTTTAATTAAGTACAAGCCAATTAACCTACAACCTGCACTCTTTCGGGTGTGGGAGGAAAACGAAGGCCGCGGATTTAACCACACAGTAACGGGGAGCACATAAAACTCCCGGTAGGCAGGAAATACCAACCGACAGCGCCAGTAGTCGTGTATCTGGCTCTGTGAGGGGGTTGTGGTGGGTTAGGCTCAGAATTATAGCGGGAATATGACTGTGTCTGTGTCACCAACAAATGCTCATGAAATGAGATGAAAAATTAGGCCGAAAAATAGTAGATGGCAGGGTGTATCTGGGAAACCAAAACCAAAAATGTGAGCAAAGTAGTTATGGAAATAACAACAGCAAATAATAACAAAAGGGATTGCCCAACATTACTGATTTAATTATAGGGAGCACAGATTTTGCAAAGGAAGCCATGAAGATTGGGACGAGTACATAGACAAAATCCGCTGGGGGGGGAGGACAGAATTCTGGGATCCGGGAGCGAGGCATGCAGCCACAAAACTGTTGAGGTGGAAGAGGGAAGATCGACATTGAAAGCATTAATTAATATCCGGACTTCTTGGAACGGGTTTCATCGAGCCTGGCTGACCAGAACGTCTCTCAGCTGTGACTATGTCTCAGCGTTTAGTTTTACAGATGCCATGAATAGTAATAATGGTGATAGTGGATAGGGTGAGCGGTTGTACTATCTGGGGTCAACACTCTGGGATTGACATGGAAATCACACGCCGCAGCACTAGTGAGTAAGGCAAGCAGGCCTTACAAATCAGGCAATTGAGGAAATTCAGAGTGTCTCCGGGATCCGGCAGTGTTCTGAAATCAGCGGTGGGGAAAGCATTACTGTCGGAAATTACCATTTGGTTGGGAAATGCTCTGCCCCGGACGAAGGCTCTGAGAGAGTAGTGCGGTCAGCCGACACGCACTATGGAAATTCACTCGACCCCTGCAGGAAACACGCTACATCAGGGATGCAACTCCAGGAGCCATATAAAAAATCATGGGGAGACATTCCACCACGCAACGGACTGTTCCGCTGCTAAGGTCAGGCAAAAGCGCCATTGCCCTCTGTTGGAGAACGGCGAGTGAGAAGGAGTTCTTCCCAGAGGCCTTCGGACTGTAAACTCCTTGAAAAAAGTTACTGTTATAAACTAATAACAGGTCGCTTCTTAAAAACAGACAGGAAGTGTTGGTCTAGGACCAGTCAAAACTGTATGAGTATCGGCCGATGGGCGGGAGGGAGAAACTCCAGTCAGTGGACCAATATAGACACTTGACCGTCCTCCATCCACTTCCCTGAACAACAGAATTACATTGAATTAAATCGGGTTTTGTGTCCCCTTAAGACATTCCATAGACGTAGCATGTCAGAGGTACGAAAGGTTTCAACAGAACTGCATCACCTCAAAGGCCTTTGGTCACATAGTACAAGATAACATTGGCCATTGGGTAGACATTTATCTTCAAAGAGCTCACCAGCTCATTTCGTGCTTCCCCGCTGCCACCTGTCCCTCATAAACACATTGGCCATGTGTTTTATGGCATCGTAAAGCAAAAGAGATCTCTCTAGCTCTTATATGCTGTATGGGAGACAATGTTATAGTATTTATTCTTCTCACACACCGCCACTGAGGCAAGCACTAATTTGGGGACTAGAGAAGCTGTTAAGCTAGCCAGAAGCAAATGAACTATCTTTCGTATATTTTTACAAAAAAGCGGCGTCAATCCCATCTCACAAGGGATAACTTAATGACACGTTTTGTTCCTTCCGCCCACAAATATTTAATTGTAAAAGAATATGGGGATTCTGTATGTAGTTGGTTGGTGTTGTTGTTTGTCCGTGGGCACCCAAAGCCCGCGAGCATTGCCACTTTTATTCATTTGGCCCATTTTATGTGTATGGAACGAAAGAAACGGAACTTGACAAAACACAGGAGAGACATTAGGCCCTGGAACCCAAGAACGGGAGTTTGTGGAGGCTTCTGAAAACGGACTCTTAGAGAAAGCAGCTAGATTGAAGCCAAACCAGGGAGAAGGCACGGTTACACAAAAACGCGGAGAAACTCAGCGGGTGCAGCAGCATCTATGGAGGCGAAGGAAATAGGCAAACGTTTCGGGCCGAAACACTCTTCAGCCGTATGAAGAAGGGTTTCGGCAAGGAAACGTTGCCTAGTTCTTCGCCCTCCATAGATGCTGAATGCCCACCGCTGGCTTTCTCAGCTTTTTGGTAACTGCGATTCTCCAGGCCTCTGCAGTTCCCTCTTATAACAGGGGAGGCAATCTGGATAGTGTGTGTAATGAATGGTTACACAAACGGGTTTCGGGAACCACAGCATGTGTGCAGCTCATTAGTAGTTTATTAATAGGAAGGCTCGCAGGTGCTGGTTTAGATCAAAGTAGGACACAAAAAGCTGGAGAAAACTCAGGCGGGAAGGCAGCATCTTAGCGATTAAGGAAAGGGGTGGATACCCTGTTCTGAAATGAGGAGATGGTGCCTGTACCTGAGTTCACTCGAACTTTGTGTCTTTATTCAGTTAGTATTATGTCACTTCTACGAGGTAAGTTGACAAGCGTTTGATGTCAAGCGGGAAAGGACACAGGATTACATGAGCTGCTGGACTCGATGGTCAGTCAGTCAAGTCAACAGTGCGTTTATGTCATGTGTCCCAGATAGGGACAATTGACATTCTGCATTGAGCGGGATGCTGGGTGACTTATCATTGGAGCGCAGGAAGATGAGGGGTGAGACTTATGAGAGTATAGAATCATGAGAGGGCGAATAGATCGGGAGAAGCACAGAGCTCGTGCAAGGGGTAGGTGAACGAGGCCCAGCGGACAGGTTTTAGGTGAAGGAGAAAGATGAGGGGCACAATTTTCACACAAGCGTGGTTGGTGTGATGGAACAAAACTGAAAGAGGAGGTAGTTGAGGAGGGGACTATCACAAAATTTAAGAAAAAGAAAAGGACATGGATCGGACAGGTTTGGCATGGATGTGGACCAAACACGGGCAGGTGGGACAAGTGTTTTGTAGCGGGAACACGTTGGCCGGGGTGGGGAAAGTTGGGTGAAGGGCGGTTTCCACCTAAACACTCTATATGCTTTGGGTGTAAAAGTCAGCAAAAAGACAATCAATGCTTCCAATCGATCCGTTCTAGTTTAACAGAGCTGAAAGGGAAGAACGTTTAGTAATAAATTAGCCAGCAAGTATGTTCAAGGGTACGGTCCGAGGGGAGGGTCAACAACGATTGTAGGATAGTAGTTCAACCTGCTCTGGTGGGGTGGGATGGTTCATTGTCTGATACAAATCTAGTCTCCAGAGAACCGAGATAGGACACCAAAAAGGCTGCGCAGCAGAGTCAAGCAAAAGCAACGGCAAGCAAACTCAGCGGGATAGGCAAGTATCTTGGATGGAGAAGGACGGGTTGCTGTTCAGTCGGACCCTTCTTAGAATCACTGTCTTCCAAGAGAAAACACCCGGAGGCTCATTTGGATACTGGTGCCTGGTGTATAATATGTGTGTGTGTGGTGTGGTGTGGTGTGGGTGAGGTGGTGTGTGTTGGTGTGTGTGTGTGTGTGTGTGTGTGTGTGTGTGGGTGGGTGTGGGGGTGTGTGTGTTGTGTTTGTGTGTTGTGTGTGGTAGCAACAAACCGATGTTTAAACAAGTACACTGTAAAACAAGATAATAAACGAAGAAAAAGTAATTTCAGTGTTGTATACATAAACACTCAACATAGCATGTATGCACTCCCAATAGACGCGCACACATAGATGCCAACTATATACAAAACAATATTTCAAGTGCGTTTATTGCAGTGGCACTGATGGACAATGAAATTAGCTGATTCAAGCACCAGAGAAAATAGTAGGCATTACTACAAAAAACAGATCAAGTGTCCATATACTGTATAGCAAAGAACACCATATATATATATACAACAGAAACACAGAATATCTTCTTATTACACACAACACCACATTGCTAATATATACCAAATGGTACGTACATGTGATGTGTGCGTTTGTGTATGTCTCCACACCTGAAATCTTGTTCTCGGTGATTCTCTAGTTACAGGTTATACAGGTTTACACAAATTCTGTTGTGCGCTGCAAGTGACGATTTTAATACATCATAGAAAAAATAGGGAGGGCGGTGGTTAGCACTATAGGTGGATACAACTCCAGAATTATAAGGTAGTAGATAATATGCCAACTGTGGTTGACAATCTGCATGAATGGATAACTATAGAAAATTTTAATGGGGGAAATAAAAATGTAAATCATGTTGTATATATAGGGCACCGGGGTCAAGTATTGAAATCTTCAGGGGGTGGATGGAGAGTATGTTTCAATAAACAAGTAGTAAATTCAGTTTTTTTATTGATGATTTCAATATGACTAAGAAAAAGCATAATACAACTTACCGAAGTTTATATTAATAAATTGTACAGTATGAAGTCTATTTCCAACATCACTAGACGCAGTAGAATTAATGCCCATGGTGCTACACTCATTGCAATATATTCACCATGATGCTGTTGCAAAAACTAGTAAGTGGATATTAATTAAGGAAATAGTGACACGCCAGTTTTTATAGTTATGATAATAGCCACAGGATCAACCACCAAATAAACAAAAGAATATTCGAGAGTGCAATCGGAGGAAGCTATAATGGCACGGAAAAGGGAAAAAAAGGATGTCTTGGTACCAAATTGGGAAAATAAATACCAAAAAAAGAGATTCGTGATATGCTCATGAACATTGTGCATGTTTTCATTCTATGATATAAAAAAATGTCCAATTAAAGAATATAATAGAAAAGAAAATAGATTAAAATGTCCATTGGATTACAAGGATGACAAAATGCTGCAAAAAAAAAAAGCCCGATACAGAGATGTTATAGAAAGAGAACTAAAGATACAGAGAAAATAACTATAAAAAGTCAAAAATAAATTTAAACTTAATCATATAAATCATAAGAAAAAAGCAAGAAAGCTTAGTATAAGAAGAAATTGATGATAATAAACACAACATAAAAAGAATATGGAGCATACTTCTCGCATTATTAGAAAGGGTCTGGGGAGAACAAATACACGAAGTAGTATGATAAGGATAAGGAAAAATTTACATAGGGAAGATGTAAACATACTAGCTTAATAATTTTTGTAAAGTTGACCAGACCGGCTAAACAAATCCCTGATCCAGAGACATCTGGAGAAACTCCTGAGACTAGTGCCGAGAGAAATCCTGCTTCTATGTTTCTTACGGCCAGTTAGAAGAAAAAGAACTGATGTATATTGTCCAAAAAACAGTAAAAATAAAAAAAGTCTACCGATTTCACGACATTGACATGCTGTGAGTGAAGCTGGGTCATTGAGGGGATCTCCAAACCTTTAACAGTCATCTGTATTATCTCTTTCCAAAAACCGGTACTTTTCATTCAATGAAAAATAGCAAAAATGAAATACCAATATAACAAACGGGAAACAAGATCATTTCACAAACTATAGACCCGGTTCCTTACTCCCACAATTTCAAAATACTAGAAAAATGTTCAACTAGATTAGTAAATTTGTTAGAAAAGAATAAATAACACGAAATCAATATGGCTTCAGAACAAAACCGATCACATCACTAGCAATATTAGAATCAATTTGAGACATCACAAACGCCATGATAATACTTAGCCGCTGGGATTATGTGACATAAAGAAAGCATTTGATACAATAAGCACATATTTATTTAAAAACTGGAAGGTATGGACTCAGAGGCATGTACTGGCCTGGATAAAACGCTAATGAAAGTAACAGGCAAACAGTTGTGATGGTAGTCATAAGTCACTGCTTGGCTATTGGTTGTGTGGACCACAAGGGGGTCAGTGGCTGGGCCCAAAATTATGTATATGTACATAAACAAATTGTAATGTGTCCATGCCTCCTTCGAGGCTGTTTGTTTGCAGATGATACAAATATTTGGTTCTGGGCGACCGAAGTGTTACTGAAACCAGCGATGGATAAAATACTAAACAGGAAATGGGTAAATTGAAATAGGTTTGATAGAATACAATGTCATTACATTGAGTAAAACTAAAATAAGGGTATTTTGGAATTGCGAATCAATAACTAGGAGTATAAAGGCTAAAGGGGGTGGAAGTGAACGAAACACAGCATGGAAAAAAAATTTCTGGGGGTTATTTAATTGCGATAAAAATAAGCTGGAAATCCATTTAAAACATGTAAAAAATTAAAAATTGTCAAAAAGTATTCTCTGTATTATACAACACAGCAGGCTCGGGATTACAAATCACTCCGCAGTTCTTTATTGTTCATTAACTTCACACTGAAATGATTGTGCAGAAGTCTGGGGCCATAACTATAAAAATTCGATACACTCATTAACCATGATGCAAAAAAGAGCACTTCGTATTATACAGTAATGCAAAGTATCCTGGGTCATACGAAGCCATTATGTGTAGAGTCAAAATATTAACCTAGAAGATTTGGTTACATGCAAAAAGCTAGATAATGTTAGGGCCAAAAATAAGAATTTCTGGAACACTTCAAAATTACGTAAGAGCATGTGGGGGGTTACAATTTAAGGGAATATTTAATTAAGAAACAAAGCGTCCGTAAGGACTAGAAAAACTTTGTATTTCGGTTGGGGAGAGTAGGAGGTGGAACAATTGAACGAGAATTAAAGCAAGTACAAACATGACTCTTTTAAAAATGATATATAAAAATAATGTTCACGGGTGTCCGGGTGGAGGGGATGGTTTGACTAGGGGGGTAATGTTATCTATGGCTTTACAATGTTGACTGATGTGGTGACTTCAGAATATCTAAAATAAATATAATTATTGCTGAGCACTTTAAAAACAAACATAGCGGAACAAAGGCTGTACATACTAATATTGACAAAAAAAGTAATACACCACCAAAATAACAATCAAAAGAAATAGTAGGAAAAGAATTTAAAAAAAGAAACATCAAAACACCACAACAGAAGCAAAGCCTCGGCATGGTCAAAATACAGGGAGTACAATGGAGTTTAACATGGATATGAAGATGGACAAGTGAGGCGGCGCCATGTCTGGTTTGCCAGTGGCAGGGTGTTCCATAGCGCCAGGTCGCAGCAACAGAGAAGGATCTCTACGCCTCTGAAAGCCTCAGACTAGTAAACCTCGGTACCTCCAGGAGCAGATGAACCTCAGCTGACCTGAGAGGGACCGGGCCACAGGGCAGGCGTGTAATGGTGGAGCAGATCCGAGAGTGTAATGTGGGGCGAGCCCATTCATAGATTTAAAAACACATACCATTAACTTAAAAATGAACCGAAAGTGCACCGGGAGCCAGTGGTAAAGGGAGGCCAGAATTGGCGATATGTGCTCCCTCTTTCGCGTCCCTGTTAAAAAGGCGAGCAAGCAGCAGTCTGAAGCGCAAACGGAGAGCGAGCCAGTGAAGAACGCCGCAAAACACCAAAATAGAGCGCGTGACAGTAATCCAGCCTAGATGTATAAAGGCATGGATTACTGTCTCAAAATGCTGCCGCTCGAGAATGGGCTTCACCTTCGCCAGCGTTTCCTTAGGTGAAAGAAGCTGGACTTAACCCACCGCGCATATTTGGCGATCTAATTTAAAGTCACTGTCCAGCCCCTAAAACCCAGGTTCACAACTGTTGGCTTCCACGTACCTTGACAATGGACCTAACTCAACAAAATGGAGGTTCACGGGCAGCCATTGGGATCAAATAAATCACCTCTGTCTTCTTTTCATTAAATCAAGAAAGTTAGGGCCAACCAGGACTTAATGTCATCAAAACACAAGACAGACGCGATTTTACAGAAAAAGGCATGATTCCCCCCCTCAGCGGCAAAATAAAGCTGGGTATCATCTGCATAACAGTGGGAAGGAGATGCCATGCTTTCTAAGGATGGAACCCAGAGGAAGTATGTACAGCGAAGAGAAAAGCAGGGGCCCCAGAATCGAACCTGTGATAACCCCATATGGACAGGGGGAGCGGAAGAGGATTCAAACCCAGCAAGGCTAAACACACTGGGTCTGCCCGCGCCAGATAGGACTGAACCATCCCAGGGCACGGGCCGCAGATGCCCACTTATAACGCTGTAGCCGAGATAATAAGATATTATGGTCCACCGTGCTCAAAGGCGGCAGAAAAGTCCAGCAGGACAAGAACCCACATCAATCACCAGATCCTTAGCCAGGAGGATTCTCTGGTTAAAAACCCTTAGCAATGCTGACTCCGTGCTGTGCATGGTTTTACAATCCAGACTGTACGCTCTCCCGCCTCTCTCAGACGCCGATGGCCGAATTTTTCGGGCTGCGCCTTTCGCCGTTCACGCCCCTCTTACAGTAATGTTGTCGAGCCTAGAGAGAGAGGCAATTCGAGAGAATGGTGTCTAACGCGAATAGGCCCAGAAACCGGGGATTGATCCAGGCATGTTTCTCTACCGCAAGTGGTGATTCCCCCCTCCGCATGCCTTTACACCCTCGCGGGACCCCCCCGCCAGACACACGAACGCTGTCTTTTATCCTGGTACCGAACGAGGGGCTGCCCTACCTCGCGAACACCACCCCTGGTGGAAAGCTGTGGAGGGTCGTCCGCCGCACCAGGAGCGACCCGATGGCTTAATGATTGGGACCCCACAATCCTGAAAGCCGATACGATATAGGCCGAGGCTCACATTGTGGGATTACCACCCGGACCAGGGACTCGGAGACCCGCGGGTCAGAAGGCACGGGCTGAAATGTTCGCCCTTAGGAGGCAACAAGCTTCCTCAACCCACAAGACCAGTGCAGGAAGTCAGTGCCCACATTTGCCTGGGTGAACGATTACAGGACGGAGAACAGGCTGAGACGGCCATATTAGACCACAGTTCAGTAGATTTCAAAACGCACACTGCGGGATGTTACACTGTTGCCACGCGCTAGGAGTGTTAGAACCGGTAACTACTCTTCTGGCCTGATTTTAACACTGTTTTGGTTAGTGACGGCCCACAGAGTACCCTGCGAATTTGAAGTGAAACCATGTCGCATGGGCTCTCCCTCCATTTCGCATCAGCTTTAGCGCCCACCTGTCCGTCGGTGCCTGCACGAGTCCACTGTCACTGAAAAAACCGGGTTCAGGGTTTGCGCCTCCGAGCTTAAACGATCCTAACGGAGAGACCCACCGGTGCCAGACTCGGAGTCCTGCATGAAGAATGACACCCCCGAAAATAATCTCCCTCAGTCCCGCGAGAATGGAACGAGCGGCGGAGGCGCCCCGCTGATCGCAAGCAGCAGCGCACTTGCCAGCCGTAAAAAGGGTTAGAGCAGACCGACAGCGCCGTAGCAGGACCCCACAGGCAAACATTGCTCACCGTTCTCATTGACATCAAACACTTCATTCATTTGCTCTGCCAAAAACCCATTCCAGCTCTTTCCACCTTCAAACCCCTACCAGCCATTCTCGCAGAACCCGGTGCGAGTGTATGTCCATGTTCGTGTGTGGACCATACCCACATGGACAAAATCAAAAGAGCCACAAGGCCTGAAAAAAGTCCTTCCTCACGTTAAGAGGGACAGCACACATGGATGTTAAAGTCCCTAACCAAAAGGACCGATCATAGTGGGCACGATCCCAGCCAGAAAATTCAGAGAATTCATTTACAACAGTCCTTATATATATATGTGAAGTATTGTTGTGATAAATAGTTGTAATATAATAATATGTCTGTCAGGTATGATGGAATAATAGGCTGGGGTACTATATTATTATTATTCATTATTAATAATTGATTTTTAAAATGGTAGAAGACAAGGTGGGGGAAAAAGGGGGTGAGATTTAAATAAGTTATTCTTATTCGCACTCACTTTTAGAGTTTGTTAGCAGAAACCGCGTTGGACATTGGAAATTGCTGTTTGGGCGTTTCATTGATTGTAAATATTGATTGGAATGTCCAATTGTTTGTTCACTTTCGATTTGTTTACTATTAACGTCTTTACTTGTGCGGAAATAAATAAAGACAATACTAATAAATGAAAATAAAGAAAGTAAGAATGGCATAGTTCTATCTGGGACCATACGAAAAATAACACCACTTGACTCTTGGATTGAGGTCGCCAATTGTTAAAATGTTTGCTATTGGTACTTCTCTGCTCTGCCCGCGAAATGCCCGCGCCGTCGATACCGGTCTCCGCGTGCATCCTCGGGTGAATCCTACCAGTCTCCGAAGTCTCTTCTCTGTGTCAGCGCTGGTTTCACATTGAGGCTCGAGTAGATGATTATGGTGTACCCGGGGCAGCTGCAGGAAAGAGAATAGAGACGGTGTGTGAGTATTTCAGCACCACAACAGCACTGAAGTAACAATGGACCAATATTCTTTCAACACTACATATATATCACACCGCATACGAGCAGCGGAAGTATCAACGTAAACGTTAGGATAAAAACAGGACAATGCAGAAAACAATATTCGACCCTCCGTATTTTTGCACGGTTTCATGTAAACCTCGCACAGTAATTTTTGTTAAACCCACGGCGCAGCTAAACAGCAATCACTCGCGGGGGCAGCTGCGGACCCGCCTCAGTTCGCCCGGTACGATGTTGGACACAGTCGATTCTCCAGCATTGTGCAGTTCCCTCTAATCTTGGTGTTGTCTGCGTGTTGCCGTGTGTACGTTCACCCTACTGATGACAATGTTGTGTTTTCTCCCCGTGTGCCCGTTTCCGACTGTAGCCAAATGAACCTCGGTAACCGTAGGGAAGCGGAAACCTAGCTCACAACGGTTGATAGGGCGGGGGGGGGTGAGAGTAGAGGAGGAGAGGGGAGAGCGGGAGGGCGGAGGAGGGCCGAGGGGAGGGAGAGAGGAAGGGGGGGGGGGACGAGGGAAGAGGAGGAGGGGGGAAGGAGAGGAGGGAGGAGAGGGAAAGAGAGGAGGGAGGGGAGGGAGGGGGGGAGAGGGAGAGGAGGGGGGGGGAGAGGGGGAGGAGGCCGGGGGGCGGCTGCGGAGCTGCGGAGCGCTGCAGACTCACCATTGTGGGGCTGGCCAGCCTCGGTGCGTATGGGAGGAGCGGTGTGGCTCACTGTGCGGCCCGAGCCCCGGAGCGCGGAAGCAAAGATCCTATAGGCCACTCCTGCGCAATGCAATGGGGTGACGTGTAGTACGCTACGGAGCGGAAGTGGGAATTTTTCCCCCCGTCCCATTTTAGTAACCGGAACCTACCTGACCCGACCCGACAAGACACGCCCCGCAGTGTAATCAACGTTGTGTGGCAACAGTTTGTGTTTGTGATATTGGGTTAGATTCATAATTCTGTCATTTCTCATAACTGTCTCTTACATTCTTGTTACAGAATAAATTGTTTATAAACACACACACATGAATGTGATATGATGTATATAATCATACCGGACCAAAAGTGCAGAACCCGTGGGTCTGTTCCCCACGACGTGGTTGTAGGGGGACCCGTGGGGGTATGCAGCCCCCCCCACCCTTTTACCCCCCCCCGCACATGCTAAATTACCACCTTGATTATTTAGATTAATATTTTATTTGCTCCCTTTTACCCCCAACCAACCCATCTACTGCGCATAGACCCCAAAGTGCAGTCACTCTCGAGAGGGGGGGGGGGGGGGGGGGTAGCGACAGTGAGGGCAGAGAGAGAAGGGGCCCCGACAGAAGCCAGAGACCAGAGAGAGAGGGGGTTGCTGAGCGGGGGTGTTGAGGGGCCGCGAGCTGGGGGGCAGGGAGGGGGAGGGAGGAGGGTAGGGGTTATGGGCAGGCGCGGGTTAGGGGAGGAGGGGGGGGGAGGGTGGAGGGGGGGAGAGAGAGAGGGGAGAGGGGTGGGATAGTACCAGAGAAGAGCGAGGGGGGGCTGAGAGGGGATGAAGAGGGGAGGTGGGGAGCAGGGGGGGGGAAGGTGGAGAGAAAGGGAGTAGGGCAGTGTGGAGGTGGTGCGTTTTTAGGGGATGGAGGGTGGGCGCGACCGGGGAGGGAGGGAGAGCAGACTATGAGAGAGGGGGAGGGGGTGGGGATGAAGGGTGAGGGGGGGCAGAGGCGGGAGAGGAAGGTGGGGGACAGAGTGAGGGGGAGGAGAGGAGGGGGAGGAGAGGGGTGAGAGGCGGGGAGGAGAAGATGGGGGGGAAAGAGAGGAGGGGCAGAGGGGGGACGAGGAGAGGGGGGGGGAGGTGGGAAGAGGGGGGGAGGGGGAAAGGGGGGGAGGGGAGAAAAAAGGGGGGAGAGAGAGAGGGAAGGGGAGAGGGTGGAGAGGAGGGGGAGGAGAAGATGTTTGGCCTGGGGTGTTTTGAGGCGAGTGCACTGTGTGGGGATGTTTTGGTGGAAGAATGTCTTGGGTGTCTCTGTAGAAATTTTCTGCTGTATGGGCTTAGGGGAGGAGAGTTTGGGCTGTCATGAGGTTCAAATGACATGTAATAAACATTGGTTGTTATTGATGACTCCCCGGTAGAGATGGTTCGAAAACTTCAAAATTCTAATCGGAACGGGTATCACCAGCCTTAAAGGTCTCCTTGCTAATTAAGTCTGCATTGGCCTCATTAAAGTCTGCTCGGTGCTTTCTCTTTGTTGAGAGAGAATTAGAAAGTCTAATCGGACCACTTCTGTGTTGCGCTTGATATTGATTTTAGAAATAAACGCTACCAACCGTATGGCTGTGATTTTTGCAATTTTACTAAGCTCATCAAGGTGACGAGGATTTTTCCTATCGATGAAAAAATAAAAGTTATTAGTGTTTAAAAAAATGTTTGAGATTGTCTCTCCCTCTCATTCACGCCATGGAGACCACGCCCCTTCTAGTGGGAGGGGTAGGACTGCAAAATACAGAAGAAGTGTGGCCGATTGGCTCAGTCTCTGGAAGATAGAGGAGGGAGAGATCACGATTCGCTGTCTTTAGTGGCATGTGCACCCTGCTGGAAATGGTATGAAACGGAACTTAAAATTGGTGGCCTTTGCAACCCTGCTTGAAACGGAATTTTGAAGAATAGCCGTGAGGTCAACTGCCAGCCCACCAGCTGAGTGAAGTGAGCTGCAAACAAGGAAAGACCTGTGCAGCTATAACAAGCAATGGAAAGCAAAACGTAAATGTGGTTTAGCCCATCCAGCGTGCCTCGACGAAAGACTTTCTGTACTTCATGCCATCGGGAATTTGTCCCTTATTTTCAAACTTTGTCCAGTATTTGTGAGTGCGAAAGTAGGCAAGTCCAAAGATCCTATAGCAAAGCAAGATTAGACTACTCCTGCTAAATGCAATGGACTGACGTGTAGTTGTAGTACGCTCATATGGAGGGGATCATGGGGCATTTTTCCACGCCCATTTTAGCAACCTGAGCCTACCTGACAACCGACCTCGCACGGTAATCAATAATGCTGCGGGTCAACAGTTGTGTGGGTCAGATTCATAGGTAAGTCAGGTCAAACTTCTTGTCAAGAATAAAATTT
This sequence comes from Leucoraja erinaceus, assembly GCF_028641065.1. Lineage (NCBI taxonomy): Eukaryota > Metazoa > Chordata > Chondrichthyes > Rajiformes > Rajidae > Leucoraja > Leucoraja erinaceus. The sequence goes on from NC_073418.1 coordinate 24,802, forward strand.
GGGATGTTCGTGGTAATTGTCTTTTTTAGTTTTTTTAAAAGCATTTTTTTTAAAACGGCTTTAACAACGCAGGGTTTGTTTGAGTGATTTTGTTAGTAACCGGAACCGACCACGATCTCGCAGGGGTGATTGACAGGGGGGGACTTTTGGTGCGTGATGTAGGGTAGGGAGTCAATAGTTCGTTCAAATTCTGTTGATTCTTGTTAAAGAAGAACATGTTATATAAACACACATACATGAAACTTCTATAAAGGGATAAAAACGCACCACCAATATATAGTCTTATATCCCAAATAATGACGCTTTATAGCAGGACTAGACAACGGGACAGTAAATAAGGAAAACATTGTAAATAAGAACACATTGTTAAAAACTCCCAGCAACTTTACAACACATAGGCCTTATCCCCCCCCCCCCCCACAACCCCCCCCACCCCCGGCACCTGCCGCTGCGCCTTGCTACACTGGTTCACATCCTATGCCCCTCTCCTCGCCCTCCCCGGGCCCCGCACTCTCGCTCTCGCGCCCCGGACCCGCCACTCCCCTCTCCCGCTGCCACTCACTCCCTTCCGTGCCTCGCAATCTCTCACCCCCTGCCCCGCGCCCAGGATCTTCTCCCGCGCCCCGGACTCCGACACTCTCTCTCCCGCTTGCACCCGCACTCTCTCTCCCCGCGGACCCGCACTACTCTCCCCGGGGCCCACCGCCCTCCTTTCTCCCGCTGCCCAGGGGTCCCGCACTCCTCTCCCCGCTGACCCGCAATCTCTCTCCCCGCTGCCCCACACTCTCTCTCCCCGCTGCCCCGGACCCGCACTCTGCCTCTCCCCGCTGCCCCGGGTCCCGCACTCTCTCTCCCCGCTGCCCCGGGCCCCGCACTCCTTCTCCCGCTGCCCGGGACCCCGCACTCTCTCTCCCGCTGCCCCGCACTATCTCTCCCCGGGCCCCGCACTCCTTCTCCCCGCTGCCCCGGGCCCCGCACACACCTCCTCTCCCCGGACCCCACACTCGTCTTCTCCCCGCTGCCCCGCACTTTCTCTCCCCGCTGCCCGGGGCCCCACACTCCTTCTCCCCGCTGCCCGGGCCCGGGCCCCGCACCCGCTCTCACCGCTGCCCCGCACTCTCTCTCCCCGCTGCCCCGGGCCCCGCACTCCTTCTCCCCGCTGCCCCGGGCCCCACTCCTTCTCCCCGCACTCTCTCCCCGCTGCCCCGGGCCCCGCACTCTCTCTCCCCGCTGCCCCGGGCCCCGCACTCTTTCTCCCCGCTGCCCGGGGCCCCGCACTCCTTCTCCCCGCCACTCTCTCTCCCCGCTGCCCGGGCCCCGCACTCCTTCTCCCCGCTGCCCCCACACTCTTTTCCCCGCTGACCCGGGCCCCGCACTCTCTTCTCCCGCACTCTCTCCCCCGCTGCCCCCACACTTCTCTCTCCCGCTGCCCCCCGGGCCCCGCACTCTCTCTCCCCGCTGCCCCCACACTCTCTCTCCCCGCTGCCCCGGGCCCCGCACTCTCTCTCCCCGCTGCCCCGGGCCCCGCACTCTCTCTCCCCGCTGCGGATCCAATCTTTGGCCGGAAGCAAGATGGCAGAGTCAGGTTGCTAAAATGTGTCCTATAATCACCCATGAATCCGCCCATGAACGGACCTCACGTTTGCGTGAGAGTAACCCATCTTGCTTCGCTCTAAGATCTTTGGGCAAGTCTATTTGTTGGTGACAGTATCATCATAGTCACATTCCCTCTATGAACTAACTGTGTTAGCCTTTCCGTGGGAGGAAGTGACGATGGAGGGACTAATGAGGAACCATGCAGGAGGCGAGATGGACATCGAGCGGCAACAGATCTGATGAGCAGGTTGATGAAATCTCAGAGCTGCTACCTGCTGTGACATTTCAACATGTGTTCACTCCTGCGGTGACTGGCTGGCACTCGGGAGATTTAAGGGGCGCCGCTACTCAGGGAATTGTTGACGCCAAAGAGATTTTATAATTAAAACGTGGAAATTAAAAACACTCCCAGAGGCAGAGGACTGAAGAGGAGAGGGAGAGGAGGGGGGGCACTAACCCGGAGAATGAAAACCCACAAGCGCCTGGCGATCCAACCCTGAACACTCTGGTGATGGCAGGTTAGGTGTATTAAATGCATACTACATCCACTGCCTCTCCCTTGTCCATTTTTGACCAGATATTTTCGATTTACGATGGGGTTATCGGAACGCGATGATTTAGATGAAGGGATTAAATACGGAACAAACCAATTTAGCCCAATATAGGGATGTCCCGGCTAATGCGAGACTGTTGGCAACTCTACCAAATACTGCCTCTCGAGGTGAAAGATTAGGCAATGATGAACAGTAGGGTGGGCAGGGTGTAGTCTAGACACCCAAAACACAGCATGTGAAATAACAACAGTAATAACAGTGTATTTCCAACCTCACTGTTTAATTATAGGGAGCACAGATTGTTCAAATGCAGCCATGGAAGACTTTTTAACGAGTACATACCAAACCCGCTGATGCAGAGGAAGGGAGGCGTGCAGCAAAAACCTGCTGGTGTGGACAGGAGTGATCTAACATTTTGAAAGCATTAAAATCTGGGATCCTCAGTTTTCTCTAGATGGCTGATCAGAACCTCTCATCAGCTGTGAACTGTGATCTCAGCGTTTAGTTTAAAGATACCATGGGCAGTTCATAACACATTGATAAGACACAGGAGAAGAATTATGCCACGGGACCCCAAGAAAGGGAGTTTGTGGAGTGTCTCCGAGATGGATTCTTAGAGCAGCTTGTACTGGAACCTGCTGGGGAGAAGGCAATTCTGGATTTAGCGTTGTGTAATGAACCGGATTTGATAATGGAACTCGAAGGTAAAGGAACCATTAGGAGGCAGGGATGATAATATGATAAGTTTCAAGCTACAATTTGAGAGGGAGAAGAGGAAATCAGAAGTGTCAGTATTACAGTTGAGCAAATGGGACTATGGAGCCATGAGGGAGGAGCTGGCCAAGGTTGACTGGAAAGAGACCCTGACAGAGATGACAGTGGAACAACAATGGCATGTATTTCTGGGAATAATACAGAAGGTGCAGGATTAGTTCATTCCAAAGAGGAAGAAAGATTCTAAGGGGGGTAAGGGGCGACCGTGGCTGACAAGGGAAGTCAATGACAGTGAGAAAATAAAAGAGAAGAAGTATAACATAGCAAAGATGAGTGGGAAGCCAATGGATTGGGAAACTTTCAAAGAGCAACAGAATAAAACTAAAAAGGCAATACGTGGATAATATATGAGGTACTCAGGTAAGTGAGCCAAGAATATAAAGGAGGATAGTAAAAGCTTCTATATGTATGTGAAGAGGAAATATTAGGTCAGACAAATGTGGGTCCTTTGAAGACCAAAACAGGTGTTGTTTTGGGGAGAAGGGAATGGCAGACGAGTTGAACAGGTACTTTGGTTCTGTCTTCACTAAGGAAGACAAAAACAATCTCCCAGATCTACTCATGGCCAGAGGACATAGGGTGATGGAGGAACAGAAGGAAATTCACATCAGGGAGGAAATGGTATTGGGTAGACTGATGGGGCTCATAAACCCCCAAGGCCTAATGGTCTGCATCCCAGGGTACTTAAGGAGGTGGCTCTAGAAATCGTGGACGCATTAGTGATCATTTTCCAATATCAAGTCAAGTCAAGTTTATTCGTCACATACAAGATACAAGCCCAGCTGCTCCATTCTCTCAACATACAAGATGTGCAGTGAAATGAAAAGTGGTAATGCTCGCGGACTTTGTGCAAAAAGACAAACAGACAAACAACCAAACAAACTACAAACAGAATCACATATTCTTTTACATATTAAATATTGTGGGCGGAAGGAAAAACGTTCAGTAAAGTTAGTCTCTGGTGAGATAGGAGTTTACAGTCGGAATGGCCTCTGGGGACAAACTCCTTATCAACCTCTCCGTTCTCACATCATGGCAACGGAAGCGTTTGCCTGACCGTAGCAGCTGGAACAGTCCGTTGAAGGGGTGGAAGGGGTCTCCCATGATTTTATTGGCTCTGGAGTTGCACCTCCTGATGTATAGTTCCTGCAGGGAACTTGTTCAAAACACAACTACATTTACTGAGGAATGTAGATCGATGCATTGATAACATTGCGAATTTCTTAAAACTCACCATCATGAGTGAGGGCCCCGGACCGCGAGAAGGGGCTTCTTCCTGGTGTGCAGGTTCGTCATTCGCCTACAGATCCACGTCTCTCTGTGTTTCGCTCTCTCCCTCCCCCTCTCTCACGTGCTCCCTCTCCCACTCCTCATCTCATCTCTCTCTAGCTCTCCCACTCCCTCTCTCTCACCCTGTCGCCTCGGCATCCCCGAAATCATTGACGTTTGGCGGTAGACAAAAATGCTGGAGAAACCCAGCGGGTGAGGCAGCCGCCTTGCCCGTTGAGTTCCTCCAGCACTCTGTGTTTTTTGTTTGGCTTTGAAGTTGAAGGTGGCTCAGCGGGACGGGCATGGGCTCTGGGGAGAGGGTTGCGTTTCTGGTCGAGACCCTTCTTCAGACAATCACAAGTACGCTCTCCGACAAGAGTTCAGTTCAGTCTGAAGAAGGGTCTTCCCTCCAGAGTCGCTGCGCTGCCTGTCCTGCTGAGTTACTCCAGCTTTATGTCTATCTTCAATTTCAGAGAAATACAATTTCTCACGGGTGGCTTATAACGTCTACCCCCACCCCCTTCCTTCTTAATCTCAGCCTCATGGACCTTAATGTACCCCCAGTTCCTAAAACCCATTTCCACAATTGTTCATGTTGCACTGATAATGCAAAGATGTGCTTGAGGTGATTCTGTGAAACTAAAAGATAAATAGCTGGTTTCAATCCAACAGCAGCCTGGAGCACTTCAGCCTCTTAGCCCTATGACCAGCTGTTTCAAGTTTTGTGCTGCTGTTGGACTGAAACCAGCTCTTTATCTTTTTGTTTCACCCCCTGTCTATCCACATTCATTTCCCTCTCCCCCACCTTCCACCCACGGTGTCTGCTGCTTTGGTGGCAGGCACACCATCACGTTTACATTGCCAGTTAACCACTGATTTGTTTTCAAGTGGTCAGTGCAAAGTTTGCCTTCTTTAATAACTGGTATACCGGCCTCAACTACGTTCTGTGGCAGAGAATTCCACCAATTTCTGTGTAAAAAATGATTTTCTCATCTCAGTCCTAAAAGACTTCCCTCTTATCCTTAAACTGTGACCCCCCTTGTTCTGGACTTCCCCAACACCGGGAATAATCTTCCTGCATCTTGCCTGTCCAACCCCTTAAGAATTGTATAAGTTTCTATAAGATCCCCCCACAATCTTCTAAATTCTAGCGTGTACAAGCCGAGTCTATCCAGCCATTCTTCATATGAAAGTCCTGCCATCCCAGGGATCAGTTTGGTGAACCTTCTCTGTACTCCCTCTATGGCAAGAATGTCTTTCCTCTGATTAGGAGACCAAAACTGTATGCGATAACTCCAGCTGTGGTCTCACCAAGACCCTGTACAACTGCAGTAGAACCTCCCTGCTCCTATACTCAAATCCTTTTGCTATGAATGCTAACATACCATTCGCTTTCTGACAGTAAAACGGGAGCAGGAGAGATTCACACAGTGTATAATCCATTGCACCTTAGTGTAAAATGTCATAATATATACTAAATAAATGGGCTGGGAACCTTGGGCTCACTTAGTTTGTTCCCATTTGGGCCCCCGCACCCAGGGCCGGCCTTAGGGGCTGCGGGGCCCAATTGGGAACAATTTTGGTGAACCCCAGATTCCCAGCCAAGGTCTGTCAGCCCAGTTATTTAGTTTATATTATGAAATTGTACACTAGGTGCTATTGATTCTACACTGTGTGAATCTCTCCTGCTCCCTCCCGTTTGACTGTCAGTAGGTGGCTTCCAACCTTTACCGTAGCAGCTAATTACCATTAAACTGCAATTTGTGATTGGACACAATGCCCTTGGAGACAGCGGCTGATTGGACGGGAGGAGACCTATTTGTTGATTGGACGGGAATTTTAAGGCAAGCTGGTTGGTGATTGGATGCAACCACCTTAGAGACAGCGTTTGATTGGCCGCCAAATAAAATTGTCAAATGGGAAAACAAAAATCGCTGGTCGGTGCGAACTCAGTGGACAACTGGTTGTATCTACAAACTAAACAGTATAACATGCAGGTACAGTGGACTGTCTGGTTGTATCTCCAAACTAAACAGCATAACATGCAGGTACAGTGGACTGTCTGGTTGTATCTCCAAACTAAACAGTATAACATACAGGTACAGTAGACTATCTGGTTGTATCTCCAAACTAAACAGCATAACATGCAGGTACAGTGGACTGTCTGGTTGTATCTCCAAACTAAACAGTATAACATGCAGGTACATTCATTTAAAATTAAATTCAGTGATAATTTCACATGATTTCTCACTGTGTAAAGCTGTGGCTAAGGGGATCAGAGGGTATGGAGAGAAGGCAGGTACGGGATACTGAGTTGGATGATCAGCCATGATCATATTGAATGGCAGTGCAGGCTCGAAGGGCCGAATGGCCTACTCCTGCACCTAATTTCTCTGTTTCTATGTTTCTATCTGACCAATTTCTGTTTAACACGTTTGGTCTGCCGTGAGCATTTTCTCTACCAAAACAGTTCATATCTAGCAAACCGATCAACGAACCAGACAGCAGTTAACCATATAACCATATAACAATTACAGCACGGAAACAGGCCATCTCGACCCTTCTAGTCCGTGCCGAACACATAATCTCCCCTAGTCCCATATACCTGCGCTCAGACCATAACCCTCCATTCCCTTCCCATCCATATAACTATCCAATTTATTTTTAAATGATAAAAACGAACCTGCCTCCACCACCTTCACTGGAAGCTCAATCCACACAGCTACCACTCTCTGAGTAAAGAAGTCCCCCCTCATGTTACCCCTAAACTTCAGTCCCTTAATTCTCATGTCATGTCCCCTTGTTTGAATCTTCCCTACTCTCAGTGGGAAAAGCTTTTCCACGTCAACTCTGTCTATCCCTCTCATCATTTTAAAAACCTCTATCAAGTCCCCCCTTAACCTTCTGTATCTATGACTGTTCAGTTGGACGCAGTCATAGAAACATAGACAATAGGTGCAGGAGTAGGCCATTCGGCCCTTCGAGCCTGCACCACCATTCAATATGATCATGGCTGATCATCCAAATCAGTATCCTGTACCTGCCTTCTCTCCATACCCCCTGATCCCTTTAGCCACAAGGGCCACATCTAACTCCCTCTTAAATATAGCCAATGAACTGGCCTCAACTACATTCTGTGACAGAGAATTCCACAGATTCACCACTCTGTGTAAAAAATGTTTTTTCTCATCTCAGTCCTAAAAGATTTCCCCTTTATCCTTAAACTGTGACCCCTTGTTCTGGACTTCCCCAACATCGGGAACAATCTTCCTGCATCTAGCCTGTCCAATCCCTTAAGAATTTTGTGCGTTTCTATAAGATCCCCCCTCAATCTTCTAAATTTCAGCGAGTACAAGCCGAGTCTATCCAGTCTTTCTTCATATGAAAGTCCTGACATCCCAGGAATCAGTCTGGTGAACCTTCTCTGTACTCCCTCTATGGCAAGAATGTCCTTCCTCAGATTAGGAGCCCCAAACTGTACGCAATACTCCAGGTGTGGTCTCACCAAGACCCTGTACAACTGAAGTAGAACCTCCCTGCTCCTACACTCAAATCCTTTTGCTATGAATGCTTTCTTCACCGCCTGCTGCACCTGCGTGCCTACTTTCAATGACTGGTGTACCATGACACCCGGTTTCATTGCATCTCCCCTTTTCCTAATCGGCCACCATTCAGATAATAGTCTACTTTCCTGTTTTTGCCACTAAAGTGGGTAACCTCACATTTATCCACATTATACTGCATCTGCCATGCATTTGTCCACTCACCCAGCCTATCCAAGTCACCTTGTAGCCTCCCAGCTTAGAGGGGTTTAAACGGTTTAGAGATGTTTAGAGGGCTTCAGATGGGTTTAGAAATGTTCAGAAGTGTTATAGAGGGAAATAGGAGGGAATTGAGGGGCTTTAGAGGTATTCAGAGGGTCCCAGAGGGGTTTAGTGACGTTATAAGCCACCAGTGAGAAATTGTATTCCTCTGATATTGAAGATAGATATAAAGCTGGAGTAACTCAGCAGGCCAGGCAGCGCAGCGACTCTGGAGAGAAGACTCTTCTTCAGACTGAATTGAACTCTCGTCAGTGAGAGTACTTGTGATTGTCTGAAGAAGGGTCTCGACCAGAAATGCAACCCTCTCCCCAGAGCCCATGCCCGTCCCGCTGAGCCACCTTCAACTTCAGAGCCAAACAAAAAACACAGAGTGCTGGAGGAACTCAGCGGGCAAGGCGGCTGCCTCACCCGCTGGGTTTCTCCAGCATTTTTGTCTACCGCTAAACGTCAATGATCCCGGGAATGCTGAGGCAACAGGGTGATAGAGTGGGAGAGCTAGAGGGAGAGGAGATGGGGAGCGGGGGAGAGAGCGAGAGCGAGAGAGAGAGGGAGAAAGAGAGCAAAACACAGAGAGTCACAACGTGGGTCGGTAGGTGAATGACTAACCTGCACACCAAGAAGAAGCCGCTTCTCGCGGTCCGGGGCCCTCACTCATGATGGTGAGTTTAAAGAAATTCTCAATGTGTCATCGATCTACATTCCTCAGTAAATGTAATTGTGTTTTAAACAAGTATTATTGACGCCGCGTGAATTTTATTCAAAGGAACATGGCGCCATTAATACCCATTCAAAACACAATAACATTTACTGAGGAATGTGGATGGATGCAGATTGATGACATTGTATAACAACTTGTTAACCACTTCATGATAAGAAGTGCTAACAGTACTAGTTAACAAAACGTTTATGTCTGATGGCCGTGCAGCGGTTGTTATACATGTTCGTTTAAAAAAAAATCCGGATGGCGTATTAAAAAAAACATCTTTATTTAACAAAGAGAATTCGTATTTCCGTACGAAATACGGAGCATTAGTGCGGGGCCCCATTAGGCGCGGGGCCCAATTGGGAGCAATCGGTCAAATCGGCTTATGGCCGGCCCTGGGCTGAAGGGTCCGTTTAATAACCATATAACAATTACAGCACGGAAACAGGCCATCTCGACCCTTCTAGTCCGTGCCGAACACATAATCTTCCCTAGTCCCATATACCTGCGCTCAGACCATAACCCTCCATTCCCTTCCCATCCATATAACTATCCAATTTATTTTTAAATGATAAAAACGAACCTGCCTCCACCACCTTCACTGGAAGCTCATTCCACACAGCTACCACTTTCTGAGTAAAGAAGTTCCCCCTCATGTTATCCCTAAACTTCAGTCCCTTAATTCTCAAGTCATGTCCCCCTGTTTGAATCTTCCCTACTCTCAGTGGGAAAAGCTTGTCCACGTCAACTCTGTCTATCCCTCTCATCATTTTTAAAGACCTCTATCAAGTCCCCCCTTACCCTTCAGCGCTCCAAAGAATAAAGCCCCAACTTGTTCAACCTTTCTCTGTAATTTTATCGGTTAACCCCGCCCCTTCCTATGCGCATGAACATGAGTTGCAAAAGCACCGATGCCTTTTCAACCTTTTTAGAGATGATCGGGTCGGATTTGGGAATAGTCTTCGGCATCGGGTTTATTTGGCTCTTGAGCGACACAGGAGGTGAGTTCACACCCTGGACTGTTTGGTGTCTGTCCGCATTCTGTCCGGTCTTGCAATATCGCGGATCATTACTGCTTCAAGATATTTTACTTTGAGCTGCCGATCGCATCTTTGGGGACGTGTGCTTTAAGTGCGTGTTGATTTTCGCTGGGTTGTTGGCTGGCCGAGAATTTTTCCCTCTTTCAAACAAAGGATGCCGAGGAAGGAACTGCTGATGTTGGTTTAATACGAAGGTCGGCACGAAATGAACTCAGCGGGACAGGCAGACGAGGAATGCAGTCAGAGACAGTAGGCTGGTCAGACAACTGGGGGGGGGGGGGGGGGGGGGGGGGGGGGGTGAAATCGGATGGGGGGGGGGGGGGGGGGGGGTGCCGTTTCGGATCAGGACATTCTTCGGAAACCCGCTGAGTTACTCCAGCATTTTGTGTCTTATCTTCAGACAAAGGAAGCTGGGTATAAAAATGGACGTTTCGGCTCGGGACCCTTCTTCAGAAACTCAGCGGAAACATGTGGGGAGGGGACGATGCGTGTTGTTGGGGGGGGGGGGGGGGGGGGGGGGGAGATTTAGATAGACCACCTTTGGGATCGGGAGTCTTCGGCAGACGCCCTTGGAATCCGTATTACGCACCAGTGTATTGTTTATTGTTACATGTATTATTAGCGAACGCATATATTACATTAGACTTTAGAGATACAGCGCTAGCCTACACACACACACACACACACCATACACAATAGACAATATGTGCAGGAGTAAAGCACAGAACCAGCACCGCCATTCGATGTCTATCGCTGATCATCCTCAATCAGTACCCCGTTCCTGCCTTCTCCCCACATCCCACGACTCCACTATCTTTAAGAGCCCTATCTAGCTCTCTTTTGAAAATATCCAGAGAACCGGCCTCCATCGCCCTCCGAGGCAGAGAATTCCACAGACACAACTCTATGTGTGAAAACGTTTTTTCCTCATCTCCTTTCTAAATGGCTTACCCCCTTATTCTTAAACTGTGTGGACCGTGGTTCTGGGATCCCCCAACATCAGGAACATGTTACCTGCCTCTAGCGTGTCCAAGCCCTGAACAATCTCATATGTTTCAATCTTTCTTCTTCGAGTCCCTTGCAATCTCAGATGTTGTTCTGCCAGTATCTGGCGCAGGTCACAGCTGGTCGGGTCGGTTCAGCCCGGTTCTGGGGGCTGCACTGGAGGGCATCGTCACACTCCAGTAGGTGGGACCTTGTCTGTACTGCTCCACAGCTACATGTGTCTTCTGCCTGGTAGTTCCATGCTTTCATAAGTGCTTTGCACCTTGTTTCAATGAGATATCCTCTCGTCCTTCTATTCTCCCACATGGCCGTCCGAAGGGGGGGGGGGGGGGGGGGGTGCGCTGGGTGTGACCGCCCCCCCCCCCATTTTTTTTCCCCCAGACTAAGAAAAAATCTCCAGAAATAGTTTTTAAAAAATCGGAGCACAATTAGTGTTTCCACTTTGTGGGAAATCACCCGAAATTCTGGCTTCGGCCGATGGGGGATAAATAAATGCGCCTGCGCAGTGGGGGAAGCGACACACAATGCCACGTCATTCCGCGCGTGCGCAGTGGGCCAGGGTGGGATCAGCCTGCCATATGTGCTTCACCCACTGAGCGCGATGTTAATGCCTCGCGTCTACTCCAGTGGAAGGGGGGGGGAGGGTGCACATTGCTTTGTCTGCCCGCCCCGTCCAATGTTTCCATCCCTTGTTCCAGATGTTGGGGGAAGTCCAGAACAAGGGGTCACAGTTTAAGGATTAGGGATAAATCTTTTAGGACCGAGATGAGGAAAACATTTTTCACACAGAGAGTGGTGAACTGTGGAATTCTCTGCCACAGAAGGTAGTTGTGGCCAGTTCATTGGCTATATTTAAGAGGGAGTTAGATGTCGCCCTTGCGGCTAAAGGGATCAGGGGGTATGGAGAGAAGGCAGGGATGGGATACTGAGTTGGATGATCAGCCATGATCATATTGAATGGCGGTGCAGGCTCGAAGGGCCGAATGGCCTACTCCTGCACTTAATTTCTATGTTTTTATGTTTCCCTCTCCTCACCCCTCTCCCTCTCCCCACCGATCCCTCTCTCCCCACCCCCCTTCCATCTCTACCCCACCCCCTTCCCTCTCTCCACCCGCCCCCTTCCTCCTAACCTCTCTGTCCCTCTTCCATCACTCCCCCTACCCCTCTCCTCCTCCCTCCCCACTCTTCCACCTCCCCCCCTTCCCCTCCACTCTCCCCACTCTTTCCCTCTCTCCCCCCACCTCTCTCCCCCTTCCTCCATCGCCACCCCCCCCCCCCCCACATCTCTCTCCCCATCCCCCTCTCTCACCCCCTACCCCGCTTTCCTTTCCCTCCCAATCTGTCCCGGTTTCCTCCTCCTCCTCCTCTCCCCTCCCTCCCCTCTTCTCACCACCCCCCCCCCCCACCTGTATGTTTGGGGGGTGGTCAATGTGAGTGTGGTGTGATGCCGCCCCCCCCCCCCCCCCCCCCCCCCCCCCCCCCCCCCGCAAACGCCGTTGGGGAAACAGACCCAACGGGTCTGCACTTGGTCTAGTAAGTAAAACATTAAAAGCATTGGATAGAAACACATATAAAATGACATTTACATGTAAAACGATTATTAGATTATTCAGATAAAATTATTACAAAATTAAAAGCAATCAAATAAAATATTTAAAATTGAATAAAATCAGGAATAGAAGTTACAGTGCAGTATAGGTAATTAATAAATTGTATTGTACAGGCGACCAGGAGACCTTCCTCCCGTGGCCGGGCGGGAGCGGCTGTAACCCAAACACCAGACGCTGCTGCGGCGGCGGGCCCAAACCTTCATCTCCCCCTTCCCCCCGCCCCACTCACCCCTCCACACTCGCCGCTCATCCCCACCACCACCCCCCCGCTCATCCCCCCCGCTCATCCCCTCCACCACCCCCCGCCCCACTCATCCCCCCCCGCTCACCCCCCTCCACCACCCCCCCTACTGCTCATCCCCACCACCACCCCCCCTACTTGCTCATCCCCCCCCCCCCCGCCACCCCCTCCACCAACACCCCCCCCCGCTCATCCCCCCCGCTCATCCCCCCCCGCTCATCCCCTCCACCACCCCCCGCCCACTCATCCCCTCCATCTTCGCCGCTCATCCCCCTCCCCACCCCCCCCACCACCACCCCCCCCGCTCATCCCCTCCACCACCCCCCCCCCCCCCCGCTCATCCCCACCACCTTCCCAGCTCATCCCCTCCACCCCCCCCGCTCATCCCCCCGCACATCCCCCTCCACCACCCCCCGCCCACTCATCCCCTCCATCTTCGCCGCTCATCCCCTCCACCACCCCCCCCCTCCACCAACCCGCCCCCCGCTCACCCCCTCCACCACCCCCCCCCGCTCATCCCCTCCACCACCCCCCCCCTGCTCATCACCGCCAGCCCCCCCGCAAGCCCCCCCGCTCATCACCGCCACCACCCCACTGCTCATCCCCCGCCACCACCACCCCGCTCACAACTCCCCCTCCGCTTATCCCCCCCCCCCCTCACCCCCGCCACCACCACCGCGCTCACCCCCCCTCTGATTAACCCCCCACCGCTCATCCCCCGCTCACCCCGCCACCCCCCCCACCCCCCCCCCCCCCCCCCCCCCCCCCCCCGGTTCCGCAAATCCTGTCATGCCACCCACCTTTTTGAAAAGCTTCGTACGGGCCTGCCTCCAGAGTGTACAAGCCCAGCTGCTCCATTCTCTCAGCATATGACAGTCCCGCCATCCCGGGAATTAACCTTGTTAATTAACCCCCAGCTTCTAGCGTGTCCAAACCCATAAAGGTGCAATTAACATTTTTTTTTAAAACATAAACTAATTAACCTCTGGAGGAGGTGACCCATGCAAGTCACGGGGTGAAAGTACACACTCGTACATACAGCCAGCACCCGTGGTCAAGATCGGACCCGGGTCTCTGGCGCTGTGAGGTAGCAACGCTATTGCTGCGTTGCCGTGCTGCCCTCAAATGAATGGCTGATGTCCCCACATCTCTTCCCCAATCATCTCCCATCCCCACACCATTCACCCAGGCTTTACATTTCACCCAAATTCTCTCTTTAACTGACAGACTTTTCCCCCCTTTTAATCTTTTAACCTCTACCCATCAACCCCCACCTTCACCTGTATCCACTATCACTAGTGTAGGAAGGAACTGCAGATGCTGGTGTAAACCAAAGAAAGACACAAAGTGCTGGAGTAACTCAGAGGGACAGGCAGCATCTCTGGAGAGAAGGAATAGAGTCAGAGACAGTAAGGCTGGTCAGAGAACTGGGATGGGGAGTGACGAAGAGAGAGGGACAGCAAGGGTGATTTGAAGTTAGATGTTCTCCTGGTGTCAGTCTGAAGAAGGATGTCGACCCAAAACGTCACCCCTTCCTTCTCTCCAGAGATGCTTCCTGACCCACTGAGTTACTCCAGCATTTTGTGTCTACCTTTGTTTTAAACCGGCATCTGCAGTTCTTTCCTACACATCTGCAGTTCCTTCTTACAGAAACCCCTCTCTTACCTGTATCCACCTATCACTCATGTAGGAAGAAACTGCAGATGCTGGTTTAAACTGAAGATTGACAGAAAATGCTGGAGTAACTCAGTGGAGCCGCAGCATCTCAGGAGAGAAAGAATGGGTGACGTTTCGGATCGAGACCTTTTTCAGACACATTCCTTCTCTTCAGAGATGCTGCCAGTCCCGTTCAGTTACTCCAGCATTTTGTGTTTATCCACCTGTCAATTCTTCCAGGCTTTGTCCTGCCCCCACCTGATTTATACACCTTTCACTTCCCCTCCTCCCTACTACAATCAGACTGAAGACAGGTCCAAATTCGAAACATCTCTCCACGGACGCTGACTGACCCACTGAGTTCCACCTGCACTTTGTGTATTGCTCAAGATGACAGTGTCTGCCCTTCATTTTTGTCTCATTGACAGGGAAGGTTTCAGCAAAGAGATGAACTCAGTAGCACTTTCAGGGTGCTGACTTTGATGGTTGTGGTGGGGTTGTCACAAGCTTACAGGCTACGTGGGTGAGGGGAGATTTTCTCCAGTGGTTATAACACTGCCTGTTCTACTTGTCATAACAGAAATAGTCACATTTTTACACATTCCAGTTGATATTTGCATCGTGATTTCAAAAATCCACACATCTGTAAATTTGGTTAAATAATTCCCTGAGGTTTTTTTACAAAAATCGTTCACAAATCTGACTTTTATCCCCCAAATCTAACCGCTGGCCGGTGATGACGTTGCTCGTGCCCCCCCCCCCAGCCCCTCCTCCCACCGGCTCTGGATTAAAGGAGCTGCTGTCAACAGGCAGTGACACAGTTTTCCACGAGTCATGTCGCCACCCACCTCCCCCAGCCATCCCCGACACACAGTTATTTTTTCGCCTCCGCTCTGCTGTAGACGAGCACTCGCAGCGCAGCGCCCAGCCCAGCCCACAGCCCAGCAGCTCAACACAAAATGCTGGAGAAACTCAGCGGGTGCAGCAGCATCTATGGAGTGAATGAAATAAGCGACGTTTCGTGTCGAGACCCTTCTTCAGACTGATGGGGGGGGGGGGGGGGAGAAGAAAGGAAAAAAGGAGGAGGAGCCCGAAGGCTGGGGGGTGGGAGGAGACAGCAGGGGGAGCTGAGGAAGGGGAGGAGACAGCAAGGACGAACAAAATTGGGAGAATTCAATGTTCATGCCAAAGATCTTTGGTTCATGCCCCCAGGATGCAAACTCCCCAAGCGGAATGTGAGGTGCTGTTCCTTCAATTTCCGGTGTTGCTCGCTCTGGCCATGGACGAGACCCAGGACAGAGAGGTCGGACATCGGAGGAACAGCACCTCATATTCCGTGTGTGTGTGTGTGTATATATATATGTGTGTATATATAGATATAGATATATATATAGTTAGAGTTATATATATAGTTATATAATATATATAATATATATCTTTATGATATATATAATACATATCTTTATGATATATATAGATATACATTTATGATATATATAGATATATATTTATGGTATGTTTGTGCATATTATATATATGTATAAAATGTATACACACACACACACACACACACACACACACACACACACACACACACACACACACACACACACACACACACACACACACACACACACACACACACACACACACACACACACACACACACACACACACACACACACACACACACACACAATAATAATGCAAAGGCAAAAGCAATGCCCCCAAATTTAAATAGTTTGGTGCTTATTGGAATGTTTAGTGTGCAATAGCCTGATGGTTGTAGGAAAATGTCTGCTCCTGAATCTGATTGTCACTGTTTTTGGCTCCTACACCCTCCTCTGGAGGAACAATGAGGAACAATACCAGGAAAAATAGCAGCCTCTGTTTCCTCCCACAGTGATGAGGTGGATTTTGAACAGGACCTGTATCCTGTTCCTGCCATTGTAAAAGAAATGAGCAACACATACCTCCTCCCTTTCATTTCATCCGGGGACACCAGTCATTCCGGAGATTCATGCGCACCTCCTGAAAACTCATCTGCAGCATCCGGTGATCCCATTGTGGCCACATCGAATGTGTCCAAAGACAAGCAGCTCGATTTGTTACTAACACCTATGAGACAGAAGCGAGTGTCACCAAATTTCTGAATTCTCTGGTTGGGGTGGAACCCTCTCCAAGACAGATGTGAAACTCACCGTTTGACCTGTTTTTACAAAATGTTAAATGGTCAGCTCGACATAGACTACAAGACCTACACCAAACCCAAACCAATTAGGAGCAGACGAGGGCATTCGATCCAATTTGTGATCCCAGCTACAAAGACAGATGTGTACAGCAATTCGTTCTTCCCCCGCACAATTAAAGCATGGAATAATCTCCACCCAACTATAGTTACCCAACCAGATGCAACTAAATTTAAAGTAGCTCTTTCTTCCCAATAACCCTTTCTGCCTTAAGCCCTCCCTTCACCACCTCCAGTTTAAATTCCATTTGGAATATTTTGGAGGACCAACAAACCAAGAACCAAGAACATCAGTGAGACCAAGCGTCTGCTTGTTTGCTGTTTTTCTGAATAATGCGCTCGGTCTGCTAAGGCTTCCTGGATCTCCCATTGCTAACCATTTTAACTCCCCATCCCATTCCCCTACCTACCTTTCTGTACTGTCCCTCCTCCATTACCAGAGTGAGGCCACATGCAAACTGGAGGAACACCATCTCATATTCTGTATTAAAAAAAAAAAAATTATTAGAAGTAAGTACAATAATGTATACCTTGTAGATACCAAATATATATTGACATGTTACATTTTATGGTCAACTTTTTTTTTTTTTTAGCAGTAAAAGGAAGAAAAGAAAGAGAATAGTAGAAGTGCGTGATATCGAACAGTGAGGTGAGGGAAAGAAGAAAAGTGAGAAAATAGAGAGAGAAAAAGAGGAGATAGAAAATAAGAGACTAAAGGAGAAATAGCTATTTATTATTCTTGACCACCGTTAACACAGTTAATTTCTACGGTTATAGAAACATAGAAACATAGAAAATAGGTGCAGGAGTAGGCCATTCATCCCTTCAAGCCTGCACCGCCATTCAATATTATCGTGGCTGATCATCCAACTCAGTATCCCATCCCTGCCTTCTCTCCATACCCCCTGATCCCTTTAGCCACAAGGGCCTCATCTAACTCCCTCTTAAATATAGCCAATGAACTGGCCTCAATTACCTTCTGTGGCAGAGAATTCCAGATATTCACCACTCTCTGTGCGAAAAATGTTTTCCTCATCACGGTCCTAAAAGATTTCCCACTTATCCTTAAACTGTGTGACCCCTTGTTCTGGACTTCCCCAACATCGGGAACAAGCTTCCTGCATCTAACCCCTTAAGAATTTTGTAAGTTTCTATAAGATTCCCCCCTCAATCTTCTAAATTCTAGCGAGTACAAACCGAGCCTATCCAGTTTTTCTTCATATGAAAGTCCTGCCATCCCAGGATTATGTTGCACCATATGCTTGTAAGAAGTCAATAAATGGAGACCAAATCATTAAGAATTGGTCTGCTTTGTCTGTTAGGAGGGGTCTCATTTCTTCAAGATGTGAAGTTTCCGACATATTTGAAATCCACATATTCTGTATGAGCACTGAATTCTCCAATCTTAGGTAACCTCTATAAAACCCTCATCCCCTTTCTCTGCCATACCACCCTCTCCTTTCTCCCCTACCCCCCCCACTGCCCCACTGAACTCACAACTATTCTTCCTTTCCCCTCTACCTACATTCCCTCCTCTAGCTTCATAATTCGCAATCTTCAATCCTTTTGTCTCACACCTTCTGTTTGGTCACGTCTGGCCATTGTCCAAGCAGCTGCCCATCAAAACGTACCTCCCCCCACTCACCTATTTACAGCCCTGTTTCATCCTGCCCCTCCTTTTAAGGTGAGGGAGAAACATTTAATAGGAACCCGAAGGGTGCCTTTTTTACACAAGGGGTGGTGGGTGTATGGAAGGAGCTGTTGGAGGAGGTAGTTGAGGCTGGTACTATCGCAATGTTTAAGAAACAGACAGGTACATGGATAGGACAGGTTTAGAGGGATATGGGCCAAACGCATGCTAGTTTGGATGGGATATGAGGCTGGTGTGGGCGAGTTGGGCCGAAGGGCCTGTTCCTACTCTATGATTCCTCCCATCTAGCTTGCGTTCCCCCACACCCCACTCCATAATTCGTCTGAAGAAGGGTCCCGACCCTAAATATCGCCTATCCATGTTCTCCAGAGATGCTGCCTGGCCCGCTAGTTACTCCAGCACTTTGTGTCTTTTCTTTGTAAAACATCTGCAGTTTCTAATGTTCACAGTTTGTATGATGACTCAGGGTGGATGTAACTCATAGCAAGAAAAATAACAGTAGATAATCTAGAGACTAAATTAACTCTAAACCATCCTGACCTTGGGTGCTGTCTGTACGGAGTTTGCACGTTCTCCCCAACACCGTGTGGGTTTGCTCCAGGTGCTCCGGTGTCCTCGCACACTCCAATGGTGAGCAGGTTTGTCGGTTAATTGGATTCGGTCAGTTGTAACATTGTCCCTTGTGTGTGGGATAGTGCTGGTGTACAGGGTGATCACTAGTCAGAGCGGACCCGGTGTGCCGAAGGGCCTGTTTCCATGCTGTATCTCTCTATAGTCTAAATAGACAATAGACAATAAGTGCAGGAGTAGGCCATTCGAGCCAACACTGCCATTCAATGTAAAGTAGCTCTTTCTTCCCAATAACCCTTTCTGGCTTAAGCCCTCCCTTCACCACCTCCAGTTTAAATTCCATTTGGAATATTTTGGAGGACCAAGAAACCAAGAACCAAGAATGTGATCATGGCTGATCATCCCCAATCAGTACCCCGTTCCTGCCTTCTCCCCATGTCCCCTGACTCCGCTATCTTTAAGAGCCCTATCTAGCTCTCTCTTGAAAGTATCCAGAGATCTGGCCTCCGCCGCCCTCTGAGGCAGAGAATTCGACACTCACAACTCTGTGTGAAGAAGTGTTTCCTCGTCTCCGTTCTAAATGGCTTACCCCTTGTTCTTAAACTGTGGCCGAGTTGGGCCGAAGGGCATGTTTCCACACTGAATGATTCTAACCTGGGGAATTGTGAAGAGAATTAAAATAGTTGGCAACTGAGGGAAATCTTTTTTTAAATTCCAGCGTTTTCAGTCTTTCGTGCCCCTGTTTTTACCCACTGCCGGTCGTTACTACCATCCAACTGCTTCTTTGGTGAACGTTTGTTAATCAGTCATATAATCAGTCATATAAACCACCCCTCAACATCCTGACCGTTTGTGAGCAGATGTTTTCCCTTGCAACAGACTCACAGGCTATCGTCGGTTTTGTGTCAGTTACTCCTCCATGAACGTACAAAGAGTTCTACAAATCCAATGTAAACACACACTGAACAGATGGTGTTTGGTGTTTGTTTTACCAGGTTGGGTAATTCCGGCTGTATCTCCTTTCCTTCAGCAATTCAGATGTCTTTGTTCATACGTTCTATGTAACTCTCTCTTAAATGGATTTAAGAGAGAGTTAGATAGAGCTCTAGGGGCTAGTGGAGTCAAGGGATATGGGGAGAAGGCAGGCACGGGTTATTGATAGGGGACGATCAGCCATGATCACAATAACCATATAACAATTACAGCACGGAAACAGACCATCTCGGCCCTTCTAGTCCATGCCGAACACTTATTCTTATTTGTGGCTAAGGGGATCAGGGGGTATGGAGAGAAGGCAGGTACGGGATACTGAGTTGGATGATCAGCCATGATCATATTGAATGGCGGTGCAGGCTCGAAGGGCCGAATGGCCTACTCCTGCACCTAATTTCTATGTTTCTATTCTCCCCTAGTCCCATCTACCTGCATTCAGGTCATAACCCTCCATTCCTTTCCCATCCATATAACTATCCAATTTATTTTTAAATGATAAAATCGAACCTGCCTCCACCACCTCCACTGGAAGCTCATTCCACACCGCTACCACTCTCTGAGTAAAGAAGCTCCCCCTCATGTTACCCTTAAACTTCTGTCCCTTAATTCTCAAGTCATGTCCTCTTGTTTGAACAATGAATGGCGGTGCTGGCTCGAAGGGCCGAGTGGCCTCCTCCTGCATCTATTTCCTATGTTTTCTATTTTTCTATGTCCTAGGAGCAGAATTAGGCTGTCTGGCCCATCAGGTCTACTCCGCCATTCAATATTTCACAATCTATCTTTCCGTCTCAACCCCATTCCCCTGCATTCTCCCCATAACCCCTGGCACCCTTACTAATCAATGCACCGAGGAAGGAACTACGGGTGTTGGTTTAAACTGAAGATAGACACAAAATGTTGGAGTAATTTTGTAGAGAGTAGAGAGAGTACAGAGGAGATTTACTAGAATGTTGCCTGGGTTTCAACAACTAAGTTACAGAGATAGGTTGAATAAGTTAGGTCTTTATTCTCTGGAGCGCAGAAGGTTAAGGGGGGACTTGATAGAGGTCTTTAAACTGATGAGAGGGATAGACAGAGTTGATGTGGACAAGTTTTCCCCTTTGAGAATAGGGAAGATTCAAACAAGAGGACATGACTTCAGAATTAAGGGACAGAAGTTTAGGGGTAACATGAGGGGGAACTTCTTTACGCAGAGAGTGGTAGCGGTGTGGAATGAGCTTCCAGTGGAAGCGGTGGAGGCAGGTTCGTTGGTAACATTTAAAAATAAATTGGATAGGCATATGGATGAGAAGGGAATGGAGGGTTATGGTATGAGTGCAGGCAGGTGGGACTAAGGGGAAAAAGTTGTTCGGCACGGACTTGTAGGGCCAAGATGGCCTGTTTCCGTGCTGTAATTGTTATATGGTTGTTATATGGTAACTGAGCGGGCCGGACTGCAGGGTACTTCATACAGTGAGCAAGCTTCAGAGACGGGAAGTGCAGCTAATGGTATTAAATTGGATTCTCACAGCAGCCTTGAGTGCTTTGGAGATGATTTATAACTATTTAACTGGAGTCGCTAATGCACTGTAGGTCACACAGCAGCCAGAGTTTGCCTGCTTGAATTCCCTGTTGCTAACCATTTTAACTCTTTAAAACCTACATATTCCCATTCTGTCCTGGGCTGGACACAAAATGCTGGAGTTAAGCCCCTGTCTTGCTTAGGAAACCTGAACAGAAACCTCTGGAGACTTTGCGGCTCACCCAAGGTTTTCTTGCAGTTCCTGGAGGTTGCAGGTGGTTGCCGGAGGTTGCAGGTAGTGGAAGCAGGTAGGGAGACTAACAAAAGCCTTATCTGCATAACCACTGATCCCTTTAGCCACAAGGGCCACATCTAACTCCCTCTTAAATATAGCCAATGAACTGGCCTCAACTACCTTCTGTGGCAGAGAATTCCACAGATTCACCACTCTCTGTGTGAAAAATGTTTTCCTCATCTCTGTCCTAAAAGATTTCCCCCTTATCCTTAAACTGTGACCCCTTGTTCTGGACTTCCCCAACATCGGGAACAATCTTCCTGCATCTAGCCTGTCCAACCCCTTAAGAATTTTGTAAGTTTCTATAAGATCCCCCCCCCCCCAATCTTCTAAATTCTAGCGAGTACAAGCCGAGTCTATTCAGTCTTTCTTCATATGAAAGTCCTGACATCACAGGAATCAGTCTGGTGAACCTTCTCTGTACTCCCTCTATGGCAAGAATGTCTTTCCTCAGATTCGGAGACCAAAACTGTATGCAATACTCCAGGTGTGGTCTCACCAAGACCCTGTACAACTGCAGTAGAACATCCCTGCTCCTATACTCAAATCCTTTTGCTATGCTGCTTTACCACACCAGAGACCCGGGTTCGATCCTAACCACTGGTGCTGTCTGTACGTCGTTTTGTACGTTCTCCCTGTAACCTGCGTGGGTTTTCTCCGGGTGCTCTGGTTTCCTCCCACACTCCGAAGACGTGCGGGATTGTAGGTTAATTGGCTTCTGTTAATTGTAAAATGTCAGACATTCTTGCCATAGAGGGAGTACAGAGAAGGTTCACCAGACTGATTCCTGGGATGGCAGGACTTTCATATGAAGAAAGACTGGATAGACTCGGCTTGTACTCGCTAGAATTTAGAAGATTGAGGGGGATCTTATAGAAACTTAGAAAATTCTTAAGGGGTTGGACAGGCTAGATGCAGGAAGATTGTTCCCGATGTTGGGGAAGTCCAGGACAAGGAGTCACAGTTTAAGGATAAAGGGGAAATCTTTTAGGACAGATGAGGAAAACATTTTTCACACAGAGAGTGGTGAATCTGTGGAATTCTCTGCCACAGAAGGTAGTTGAGACCAGTTCATTGGCTATATTTAAGAGGGAATTAGATGTGGCCCTTTGTAGTGTGTAGGATATCGTGCCAATGTACAGAGATCGCTGGTCGGAACAGTCTCGGTTGGCCGACGGACCTGTTTTCATGTGGTATCTCTAGTCTAAACCACTCCATAATCAATCATCTTCAACAACAGATGAAATGATAGATCAACGGCTGTCTTTCTCACCCACACACCCCATCCTGCCCTCAACTCCCTTCCAAACACGCAACAGCATGGCCTGCCAGGGAAGGTGTTGAAGGCAGCTCAGTGCCTCACAGTGGCAGAGACCTGTGTTTGATTCTGACCTTGGGCACTGTGTGTGTGTGGACTTTTAACATTCTCCCTTTAGTTTTAGTTCAGCTTATATAATTATACTTGTTGTCACGTGTACCGAGGTATAGTGAAACGCTTTTTGTTGTGCGCTAACTAGTCAGCAGAAAGACAATACATGATTACAACCGATCCAGTTACAGTGTATAGATGCATGATAAGGGAATAACGTTTAGTGCATGGTAAAGCCAGCAAAGTCCGTTACATGGGAAAAATATTTGATATATATTCACAAATGTTCAATTAATGTAAGACATAATCTAATTCAATTTAAAATTGTACATAGATTATATTATTCAAAAACAAGATTGAACAAATTGTATCCAAATATATCCGCCACTTGTGATAAATGTCTAGCCCAAAATGCAACTATAACACACTCCTTAGTTTCCTGCATAAAACTTTATAGATTTTGGAATGATATTTTTGAAATATTTACAAAATTTTTCAAGACAAGAATGGAACCTAATACTGAAATGATTATATTTGGCGTAATGGAAGATGGGAATAAATTGAACACATCTCAAAATCTATTCTTTAACTATGGTTTAATAATAGCAAAAAAATTAATACTTACATTTTGGAAGGGTACATCAATACCAATGCTTAAAATGTGGATTGCAAGTATGTTGGACACCGCTCATCTTGAGGAAATGCGATTCCTCCTAATGGATAAATCAGACCAATTCATAACGAGTTGGTCTCCATTCGTCGTTTTTTTTGGAATCATATGGTGCAACACAATTGTAAAAAAGAACTGTTTCAGGACTGGACGAGGGTTGGTCAAGATTATAAACAATGATCTCCTTTTTTAATTTTATTTTCTTTTTTCTATTTTTTAATTTTATTTTATTTTTTCTATTTTCTCTTTCTCAACTTTCTTCATTTACTCGTTTTCTTTCTTCACACACTATATATTTCACATCTTTCTATCCTTTACAATCTAACTTATTTTTCTTATTCTAATCTTTTTTCAATGTAACAAAAAAAAAAGAAGTTGTACATAAAATGTATTATGAAAATATATATTAGGCACTTTGGTGCCATATGACTGTACTTACTTCTAATAAAATAAAAAATTAAAAAAAATAATAAAAAAAAGCCAAAATAAATAAATAAATAAGCCAGCAAAGTCTGATCAAGGATAGTCCGAGGGTCATCAAATTGGTAGATAGTAGTTCGATACTGCTCTCTGGTTGTGGTAGGCTGTGACCACGTGGGTTTTCTCTGGGTGCCTAACCACTGTCCCACTTAGAAAACCTGAACAGAAACCTCTGGAGACTTTGCGCCCCACCCAAGCTTTCCGTGCGGTTCCCGGAGGTTGCAGGTGGTTGCCGGAGGTTGCGGGTAGTGGAAGCAGGTAGGGGGACTGACAAAAACCTCCGGGAACCGCACGGAAACCTTGGGTGGGGCGCAAAGTCTCCAGAGGTTTCCGTTCAGTTTTCCTAACTGGGACAGGGGCATTAGGTTTCTCCCTCATCAGAGAGAGGTGCGGGTTTGCAGGTTAATTGCCCCCTAGTGTGTTGGGATCGTACGTGACAGTGGGTTAACGTTGAACTAGTGTGTGATCGATGGTTGGCATAGACACAGGAAGGCCGAAGGGCCTGTTTCCACGCTGTATCCTTCATTCAATCAATGACAGCACTGGCTGTCTGTGCGCTGGTCAAATGCACTGTGTTGGGGATGATGTGCCACAGAGGGAGGAGAAACTTGACTGTAAACGTCGGTCCCTTTGGTGGAATCACTGCCTCCTTATTATATAACCATATAACAATTACAGCACGGAAACAGGCCATCTCGGCCCTTCTAGTCCGTGCTGAACACGCATTCTCCCCTAGTCCCATCTGCCTGCACTCAGACCATAACCCTCCATTCCTTTCCCGTCCATATACTTATCCAATTTATTTTTAAATTATAAAATCGAACCTGCCTCCACCACTTCCACTGGAAGCTCATTCCACACTGCTACCACTCTCTGAGTAAATACATTCCCCCTCATATTACCCCTAAACTTCTGTCCCTTAATTTTCAAGTCATGTCCTCTTGTTTGAATCTTCCCTACTCCCAGTGGGAAAAGCTTATCCACGTCAACTCTGTCTATCCCTCTCATCATTTTAAAGACCTCTATCAAGACCCCCTTAACCTTCTGCGCTCCAAAGAATAAAGCCCTAACTTGTTCAACCTTTCTCTGTAACTTAGTTGCTGAAACCCAGGCAATATTCTATTAAATCTCCTCTGTACTCTCTCTATTTTGTTGACATCCTGTTGACATCCTTCCTATAATTAGGCGACCAAAATTGTACACCATACTCCAGAATTGGCCTCACCAATGCCTTGTACAATTTTAACATTACATCCCAACTTCTTTACTCAATGCTCTGATTTATAAAGGCCAGCACACCAAAAGCATTCTTCACCACCCTATCTACATGAGATTCCACCTTCAGGGAACTGTGCACAGTTATTCCTAGATCCCTCTTGTTTATTATCATTATTTGATTATCAGTATTATCATCCTATATTGTCATCTTGCAAAGCAACAGTTGTACAGTGCAAAATGAGAAGACGTTTCGCAGGGAATACCGGAGCATCGCACTTAAAAAAACTTAAACATTTCACGCATAAAATAAAAACGATTAAAAAAAAAAAAAAATCCAGTTCCTGATAAAACAGTACGAATAGTTTAAAAAGTGCAGATAAAAACAGCAACATTAAAATACAAGTAAAAACAGCCATAAAATGTCCAGGGCAGCTGATTTAAGTGGCCTAAGTCAGTGCCAGGGTTATTACTCTGTGCCAGTTATTAAATTGTCAGTGCAAAAGCAGCAGAATCAGGTGGGGTGACTGTTTAGCAGCCTCGCAGCCTGCGGCAGGATGTTGTTTAGCAGTCTGGTTGTCCGGGCTTTGATGTTGCAGTATCTCTTTCCTGATGATAGGAGATCTAGATGTGTGTGGAGTGGGTGCAGTCTGTCCTTTGCTATGCTCAGTGCTTTTTCCAGGCAGCTGCTCTGGAACAGTTCTTGTACCGAGGGTAGGGAGACGCCAATGTTCCTCTCTGCTCCCCTCACTACCCTCTGCAGAGACTTCCTGTCTGAGCAGTTGCAGTTGGGGACTCCACCGTGCCCCTGTAAAAAGTCGTGCGGATGTTGGTGGGGAGTGAGACCTGTTTGTCCCTAACACCCTGTGGAGTTACAATGCTTGGGCTAGCAACACTGGCTGCTGAGGAGGGGCATGAGCCTGAGAATTGTCCTACTGTGGACACTCCAAAACCTCAATGATTCAACGACCTTGCCACGTGTACCTAGGTGCAGCGTAATGCTTTGTTTTTTCATACAACCCAGTAAAATGATACAGCAGACCACACCTGGGCAGCACACAAGAGTCGCCACGTTTTGGTGCCGAGAAAGCTGCCAAAGTTCCCATCTACTGCCTGCTACCCCCTCTTCCCCCCCCCCCAGGGACCCCCCTTCATTTTCAGCACACCCTCCTCCCTTCCCCAACAACTCTCCGATGGCCCACCTTGCTCATTGACACACAATTTAGGTGGAGATGGAAGAGGGGGTGGTGTTACTGGGAGCATCCTCTCCCCCAGGGCCGAACCTTTCGTCATTTTCACCCGCAGAGAGCCATGAAGGTGGAATCATTGCATGAATCCCAAGGTGGAGGCAGACAGGGTTTGGGTCCAAAGGGGTGGCATGGGCTACAGAGACCCGGTTATAAAGTAGAACGGGAGGTCAAGATTGGATCAAACCGCAAACAAACTGAATGATGAAATCCACACACAGAGAGAGAGGCCTGTCTCTTATGTTAAGGCAAATATTAAGCATTCGTAGTCAGGGTCGAACCCGAGTCTGTGGCACTGTAATGCACTGGAAGGCAGCAGCCCTACCGTTGCGCCACTGTGCCCCTCTACATGACTCACCCCCACCTCTCCGGACACAGAACTCCAGCCATAATTGACTGTTCGGAAAAGGAAGTGACAGTGGCATTTACTTGATGATTAACTCAATTGTGATGCTTAGATGTGGCAGGCTTGCTCAATTCTTGAATACCAGACGCAGCATCTGGGGATTAATATCTGACTGTTTAATCTACCAGGGGAGTTTCCTGTTGTCACCTTGTCTGCAGTCTACATCCCGCATCAGTAATAACATCCCGTCCTCAGTAATAATGGGAAACCTGAACGGAAACTTCTGGAGACCTTGTGCCCCACATAAGATTTCCGTGAAGTTCCCTTTAATTTCCCTCTGTTATATTGGAATATTATCCTATCATGCTTTCCCGGTATGTCAACTCTGAGGTTAAATGTATTACTAACTACTCATCTCGTGTGTGACTTTCAGAATTGCCTACATGGTAAGGAATTTATTTAGTCAGAATGTGGTGAATCATTGCCACAGAAGGCTGTGGAGGCCAAGTCAATGGATATTTTCAAGGAAGAGATAGATAAATTCTTGATTAGTGCGGGTGTCAGGGGTTATAGGGAGAAGGCAGGAAAATGGGTTAGGAGGGAGAGATAGATCAGCCATGATTGAATGGCGGAATAGACTTGATGGGCCAAATGGCCTAATTCTGCTGCTATCACTTATGAACTTTTAAATGTGATAGTACCTTATAGAAACTTACAAAATTCTTAAGGGGTTGGACAGGACAGATGCAGGAAGATTGTTCCCGATGTTGGGGAAGTCCAGAACAAGGGGTCACAGTTTAAGGATAAGGGGGAAATCTTTTAGGACCGAGATGAGAAAAACAATTTTCACACAGAGAGTGGTGAATCTGTGGAATTCTCTTCTACAGAAGGTAGTTGAGGCCGGTTCATTGGCTATATTTAAGAGGGAGTTAGATGTGGCCCTTGTGGCTAAAGGGATCAGGAGGTATGGAGAGAAGGCAGGTACAGGATACTGAGTTGGATGATCAGCCATGATCATATTGAATGGCGGTGCAGGCTCAAAGGGTCGAATGGTCTACTCCTGCACCTATTTTCTATGTTTCTATGTTTCTATGTTACCTGCCTCAACTATCTCCTCTGGCTACTTGTTCCATACGCCCACCACCTTTTGTGTGAAAAAGTTGTCTCACGTTCCTGTTAAATGTCCTCTTTCTCACCTTAAACCTTTGTCCGCTGGTTCTTGATTCCCCTACTCTGGGTAAAAGACTGTGCATTTACCCGATCTATTCTCCTCATGACCTTACACACCTCTATAAGATCATCCCTCATCCTCCTGCACTCCAAGGAATAAAGTCATGTATCCACCTATCACTCGTGTGGAAAGGAACTGTAGGTGCTGCTTTATACCGCAGATAGACACAAAGTGCTGGAGTAAGTCAGTGGGTGAGGCTGGTGAAAAAGCATGGGTGGTGTTTCGGGTCAGGATTTCCCTTCATAGATCTATCACGTGGCAGTTTTTGCTGCACCCGACCTCTCTTTGGCAACTTTCTCTCCCCGATTCCAATCTCTGAAGAATGGTCCTGTCTGACCATTCCCTTCACAAATGTTGTCTGACCCACTGAGTTCCTGCAGCCTTTGTGATTTGGATTGGATTACCACAGTTTTACCTCATCAAAACGGAACTATTTGCAATATGCCAGATACATGGTGAATAGAAACATTGACATTACAGGAACAGAAAAACCAGTTTCTAGACTGCTCATTTCCATTTTACAAGAATTATATTACCTTAAATAAAACTTTTCAAAGGAAATGCAAAAACAGCCTTTGGCAGTTCACTGTAATGAGTAGGCGTGTTTGCGTGCTGTGTAACTCTTGTGTCTTGGCACTGCCAAACAGTGTCTTGGTTCTGTGGAAGCCAGAGTGGTGAGTATCGAAGTTGGGAGATAAACACAAAATTCTGGAGTAACTCAGCGGGTCAGACAGCATCTCTGGAGAAAAGGAATAGGTGACGTTCCGGGTCGAGACCCTTCATCAGACCTGAAACACCACCTATTCATTTTCTACACAGATGCTGCCTTATTCCACCATGTGTCTATCTACAGTGCAAAACCACCTGCAGCTTGTTCTTACACGTGTAAGATGGGAGGTCATGTTACAGTTACATAGAACGTTGGTGAGGCCACATTTAGAGTATTGTTTCAGTTTTGGCCACCATGTTCTCGGGGTATCTAAATCTAAATGTTATTAGTTATTTAAGTTATGACATCGGATGGAAGCTGCAAACCAAATCTCGTTGCACTTATGTGCAATGACAATAAAATATATTATTATTATTATTATGGTCAAGCTAGCAAAGGTGCAGAGATGATTTACGAGGATGTTGCCAGGACTCGAGGGCCTGAGTGGGCTGGGACTCTATTCCTTGGAGTGCAGGAGGATGAGGGGTGATCTTGTACCCCTAGAGTGGTACAAAGTCAGGAGAGGAATAGATTGGGTAAACACACAGTCTTTTGCCAAGAGTAGGGGAATTGAGCACCAGAGGACATGGTTTAAGGTGAAGGGGGAAAGATTTAGTAAGTAAGTAAGGAATTTTTTTTTATACAGCACTTTTAAATCAAATCACGTTGAATCCAAAGTGCTTTACAAAGAAGAAATTAGACTACCATGCATCCATATAAAAGAAAAAAATACACAATACACGATAGGATTCAACATGAATGTTCCCCCCCGCGCCCCCCCCCCCCCCATAGCAGAACCAACACTTTTCACTGGGAGGGAAAGCACCAAAAAAGTCCAGATTTTATAGTAACCTAAGGAGTAATGATTTTACACAAAGGGGGGTGTGTGTATGGAACGAGCTGCTGCAGGAGGGAGTTGAGGCAGGCACTATCGCAATGTTTAAGAAACATTTAGACAGGAGCATGGATAGGATAGGTTTAGAGGGATATGGTCCAAATGCTGGTAGGTGGAGCTAGTGTAGATGGGGAATGTTGGTCTGCAGGGGAAAATTGGGCCGAAGGGCCTGTTTCAATGCTGTATGACTATAAAATGTTTGATTTAACCAAACTTTCCATCAGCAAACTATATTTATGCAAAACGGAAACTATTATTTGCATGGGTTAGAGAAATGAGGAACTGCCAATGCTGATTGTGGAGGAGATGTGGGGAGAAGGAAACTAGAAGGGAGGAGGGCAGGACTAAGCCCAGCAGGTGTTCGGTTGGGTCAGTGGGTCAGGCAGCATCTCTGGAAAAAAAGGATAGGTGACGTTTCGGGTCATGAAGGGTCCTCACACAGAACGACAGTAATCTTACTAAATGATGGAGCAGCCATTAGGTCTGAGTACTCTCTGATTCATGCTCCTGTCTGTCCCATACCCTCATATAGTGTAAGCCGACCAGAAATGTAACCTATCCATGTTGCCCTGAGACGCTGCCTGACTCGCTGAGATACATTCGCATTCTGAATCCTTTTTTGGCATGCGAGGGACAATGTTGCACAGGTGTTGAAGTGAATCGTTGTAATTCGACCATACTTAACAGAGCACTACCCCCCAATCTTTCAGCGCATACACATGCTATCTTAATTCTGGGGCAGCTGGGGGAGGGAAGAGGGGGAAGGGGGGAGATTCTCCAAAATTAATTAAACTCGTTCAAAGTAGTAAGAGGGGCAATGATAAGGTCTGAAGGATCTCGACCGGAAACATAGAAACATAGAAAATAGGTGCAGGAGTAGGCCATTTGGCCCTTCGAGCCTGCACCACCATTCAATATGATCATGGCTGATCATCCAACTCAGTATTCTGTACCTGCCTTCTCTCCATAACCCCTGATCCCTTTAGCCACAAGGGCCACATCTAACTCCCTCTTAAATATAGCCAATGAACTGTGGCCTCAACTACCTCCTGTGGCAGAGAATTCCACAGATTCACCACTCTCTGCAGGAAGATGTTTTACCTCATCTCAGTCCTAAATTGCCTACTCCTTATACTTAAGCTGTGACCCCTCGTTCTGACCCCTCCCTCACCCAAAATCGGGAAAGTTATTCCTGCATCTAGCCTGTCCAATCCCTTAAGAATTTTATATGTTTCTCTAAGATCTCCTCTCATCCTTCTGAATTCCAGTGAATACAAGCCCAGTTGACACATTCCACTGCATACAAGCCTAGACGACAGTGTCTCACTCTCTCCTCCCACCATCTGTGGTTCCTCAAATATGCTGTCCTCCACTCCGTTACCTCCTGACTGATCCATGCCACATTTTGCAACTCTCTCTCTCATAAGCCCTTGGCTAGAATACGTGTATGGTTCCCATGTGATGGTTCCCATGTGTGGAGCGTGTGATGCTCAATGGTTGCCAGATGATGTGGGAATGATGGTGATCAAAGATCATGCGGTGGTTGGAGCTGAGTCACATTTCAACAGAGTAACAAACTGAGGACCAGAGGACATTGCTTTATGGTGAACAGGAAAAGGTTTAACAGGAATCAAAGGGTGGTGGGTGCATGGAACGAGCTGAGCTGCCAGAGGAGGTAGTTGAGGCTGGGACTGTCCTATGTTTAAGAAACAGTTAGACAGGTACATGGATAGGACAGGTTTGGAGGGATAAGGACCAAACGCAGGCAGGGGGGACTAGTGTAGCTGGGACATGTTGGCCGGTGTGGGCAAGTTGGGCCAATTTCCACACTGTATCACTCTATGACTTGTTGTAACAGATTGGGAAGTTGACAACGAGGTGGGGAGGTGAGTGGGATGTTGATGTTTCTGCAGTAAGGGTAGAGTTGAGTGACTTACTGTCTTGCTGATGTGAGCGTTGATTAAAGCGACAGTTTCCTCCACCCACCCACCCACCCCACCCTCCCCCCCATTTCCTGCAATCAGTCTGAAGAAAGATCTCGAGGCGAAACATCACCTCAATGATTCAACGTTGTTTTATTTGTCACATGTGCCACTGCACAGTGAAATTCTTTCTTCATATATTGCACATGGTTCAATGGTCTCCTTATTGTCATATGTACCAGATACAGTGGCATACAGTTTTTGCATAAAGCTCAGCAAACATATCCCCGTACTTCAGCACAAACTCCCGGACAGTACAGAATGCGTGTACCATCTAGTCTGAAGAAGGGTCTCGACTCGAAACGTCCCCCATTCCTTCACTCCAGAGTTGCTACTTGTCCCGCTGAGTTACTCCAGCATTCTGTGTCTAAGTACAGAACAAGCCCACTGAGTCTCTATACAAGAGGTGCCATTTGACAATCCCAGCTGCAGTTGGTCACAAAGGCCCTGTTGCAGCCATCGTCCCTATCCACGCTTGGCCCTCTTCAGCCCTAATTCCCCATGGGGGGGAGGCTCCTCCTGCAGCCAACCTCGAGGTTGCAGAAAGTAAAGACCCCCCAAGATGGAGCCACAAAGCTGGAGCAACTCAGCGGGAAAGGCAGCATCTCTGGAGTGAAGGAATGGATGACATTTCGGGTCGAGACCCTTCTTCAGAGAAAAGGTCGTGGGAAAGCGACGCCCCCCACCCCCCAGTTCTTACTTTGGCCCTTTGTCCAGCATCCACTGCCGTTACCCTCTCCCCCAACCTCCTCGCTAATTCGGCCCTGCCATGTTTTGGTGCTCGATGTACCAGAGCTGTTCCCCTCAGACCAACGTCCCTCTCCCCGCCCGGCCATCGTTGTGTCCCGTGGGCGCCTCCTGCAGTCGACCTTAAAGGCGCTGGAGGCATTCCCCAGGTTCACCCTCCTACCAACCCTTGCCCCTCATGACCGACGTCTACAGCCGACCAAGGAGTGTGTGGTCCAACAGGCCTTCAGTTTGGTCCACGCTTCTCCAGAGATCTCCTATCCATGTTGTCCAGAGATGCTGCCTGACCTGCTGAGTTGCTCCAGAACTGTTGTACACTTTTGTAAGCGACTGCTATTGTAAGCGCAATAATTTCTTGTGTTCGCACTTTGCACATAATACTTGTGTTCGCACTTTGCACATAACTCCACCTTGAACTAATGTGGTGGAGTTAGCTCCAGCTGCACAGCTTCCCCAGTTTCAATTTAATTGTTGACCAAACCTCTCCTTCCACTTCTTCTTCTAAAGACCCTGTCCCACGAGCATGCGACTGCATGCGGCAAACGCAACCAAACCGGAAGCGGGGGTCGCGCAGAGGTCGAGAGATCCCGTACGAGTTGACGTGAAGTTCGACGAAGTCCGCGGGAAGTTTGCGCTAGGGGTACGCCATCAAGACGCTGCATACGGCATCGAGGTGCTGCGTACGGCCTCAGTGCGGCTGCGGGCCGGCAGGCCGTTGCCGCGTGGAATTTTTGAACACTGCCAGTTTTCCGGAGCGCCGCGTGAAGTCGGGACCAGCCCCTCACAACTCCATACGGCTCCGGCGATCGGTGGGACTGGTCCCGCGAGGCCCTACGGCTCAAACGACAACGTTAGGTCGCGCATGCTCGTGGGACAGGCCCTTTACGTATGGCGTGCACAGCCTAACGTTGTAAGACAACTTGTTTTATTTGATCTTCCGTTTGTGTACGTCGGGTTGATTGCAATAGTCGAAAGAGGGTGGGCCACGTGAGGGTTGCAATCTCCCACCCTGTTACCCAAACAATGCAGCTGGATGGAGTTCAGGTGTGCTGACTGACTAGAAGGCACAGGGGTGTAGCTGATTAGAGTTGCTGCCTCACAGCTCCAGAGAACTAGGGTTCAACTGGGGCCAAGTGAGTGGATATTTCTTAAGGCAGAGATAGATAGAATCTTGATTAGTACAGATGTCTGAGATTATGAGGAGAAGGCAGGAAATAGGGTTAGCAGAATAGCCAAGCAGAATTGATGGGCCGAATGGCCTACTCCTACCTGGCGCCGTCTGTGTGCAGTTTGCCCATTCTTCCTGCACCCTGTCCCAAATGTACAAACTGCATAAAGACAACACCCGTAGTCAGGATCGTACCCAGGTCTCCGGCACTGTGAGACAGGTCAGAAGTGGTCCCGCATATTCCACTGGTTGGCACCGCATGCGGCAGCCTCACCAGCAGCTGGTGTGGTTTTGTTCCAAATTTTTTTGTTATTTTTAGAGTGTCTAAATCTATGTTCTAATGTTTCTCGGTATGTCTAATGTGGAGGGTGGGGGAGCATAGGGGGAAACCCTTTTAAGTTATTTGCCTTGGCAGAGATGTGACTTTTTTCCATGTCGCATATTGGGCCCCCTCGTGGCCTAACAACTGGTTTAGTGCGGCCTTTGCAGCCCGGAGACCGGCCCAGAGCTTCACGCAGCAGGCGTGGCGGACTTACCATCGCGGAGCCTGGGATCCTTTGCTGAGGATCACTAGTGTTGGGGCTCTGACCGTGGGTGCCTGTCGAATTTAACATTGTGGAGCCTCTAGTCACGGGCGTGGCGCGGATTACGACCGCGGGGCCTGTGCACATTAACATCGTGAAGCCGTGGTCTCCGGTACGAAGCAGCCAATTCGGGAACTTCGGCAGTGTGTCCCGACGCTGGAGTTTCGATCATCCGGACGAGAAGGCCTGCACATCTCTAGCGGCGACTGCGGAGCATTCAAGGCCCCAACCGCGGGTGAACGGAGGAAGAAGATGACTGAACTATATTGTCTTCCATCACAGTGAAGAATGCTGATTCCCCTGTGGTGGATGTTAATGTTAAGTTATATTGTGTACTAGACTAAGTGGGACCCGTTGGGTCCCATGTTCACACGGGAGGGCAGGTACCTGCAGTCCCTTTTTACTTCAACCCAAACCCCCCAAACAACCATTTGCATGCAGTGCCTTTTCAATTCAACCCAAACAACCATTTGCAGGCAGTGCCTTTTTACTTCAACCCAAAACCCCCAAACAACCATTTGCATGCAGTGTCTTTTTACTTCAAACCCAAACCCCCCCCCCCCCCCCCCCCCCCCCACCCCAAACAACCATTTGCAGGCAGTGCCTTTTTACTTCAAATCAACCATATTTTCATTTTCAAACCACATTAAGGGCACTCACAGTTGAGTAGACATGTGTTCAGTGTTATTCAGAGCTCAGAGAGACGTGACCCTCTGGCTTCCTCCATCTTGCAGAGACTGAGTGAGGCACACCACATCTGGTTTTATAGTCCCTCCACCTCCCTCCAGCAGGGGCAGCAGAGAGAATGGCATTAAAAAAAAAAACATTATTATCTCTCTGATTTTTCATCAATGGGAAACGTCTTCTGGTCCAGGAAGGCGGATGGAGGCTCTGAGCGAGGTGGCCAAAAATGACGGCCGTAGGTGGCGGCGTTCTCTCAGAAATCACAGCACAATGAGCCAAAAGCGGTCAAGATCAAACTTTTAGTAATATAGATTGTGTTCTTTTGACTTGTATGGCTGTATGGCGACTCAAATATCACTGAACCTTAATTGGTGCATGTGACAATAAATATGAACTTGAAGTCCAAAGGTCATAAGTGATGGAAGCAGAAATAAGCCATTCGGCCCATCAAGTCTGCTCTGCCATTCAATCACGACTGATCTATCTCCTCTAATCGTCTGGCACTGTGTCGCCCCTATAGAACAGCCTTCGACCCATTTGCTTTTTTGAATTACACTCACAAATGTTGCTTGTTTCTTGTTTCCTTTCCCGCGCACCAGGAATTTGATCTGGCTTTGATTAACCTTTCTCACGGGAGTTAGTTTCCAAGATGTCAAACTTTTGTTTATTATTGTTGTCACGTATACCAATGTGAAGTGAATGCTCTCCAGTCAAAGAGGAGATTGTACATGATCAAATTGAATTGAATTGAATCCTTTATTTGTCATTCAGACCTTTTGGCCTGAACGAAAGGTCGTTGCCTGCAGCCATACATGTAATAATAAACAACACACAATAAACACAAATTAACATCCACCACAGTGAGTTCACCAAGCACCTGCTCACTGTGATGGAGGCAAAAGTCTTAGGGTTGCTGTCTCTTCCCTCCTCTTCTCGCTCTGCGCTGAGGCGATACCCCACCGGGCGATGGTAAGTCAGTCCCGCGGTTCAAGCTCCGCGGCCCGGGGGTGGTCGAAGCTGCCGCCCTCCAGTCCAGCGGACGCAGTTGTTGCCACGGGAGCTCCAGAAAACAGGCTTCAACCTGTGACCCGCAAGCTACCGACGATGTCATCCACTGGCCCGCGGCCGAGCCCCGGATTCAGGTCGCCGCCGCCCTCACGCCACCTCAGCCACCGGAGCACCGTCTCCGCCCTGCACCGGGC
This sequence comes from Leucoraja erinaceus, assembly GCF_028641065.1. Lineage (NCBI taxonomy): Eukaryota > Metazoa > Chordata > Chondrichthyes > Rajiformes > Rajidae > Leucoraja > Leucoraja erinaceus. The sequence goes on from NC_073418.1 coordinate 60,861, forward strand.
CGCCCTCACGGGAGCGCCTTCCAGCCGGGAGCCGGGCCGTCCACACGGGAGCGTCTCCGCCCCGCACCGGGCCGCCCTCACGGGAGCGCCTTCCAGCCGGGAGCCGGGCCGTCCACACGGGAGCACCGTCTCCGCCCCGCACCGGGCCGCCCTCACGGGAGCGCCTTCCAGCCGGGAGCCGGGCCGCCCACACGGGAGCAGCTTCCAGCCGGGAGCCGGGACGCCCTCACGGGAGCACCTTCCAGCCGGGAGCCGGGCCGCCCACACGGGAGCAGCTTCCAGCCGGGAGCCGGGCCGCCCACAATCAAGCTGTCAACAATGTACTGATAGAGGATAAAGGGAACACTGTTTACTGCAAGATAAAGTCTAGTAAAGCCTGATTAAAGATAGTTCAATGGAGCAGATGGGCAGTCTCTAGTTGATGAGAGGATGATTCAGTTGCTATGGATCACGTGCCTCTAGAGATTAGTTAGCAGATCATATTCGGCATGGACATTGTGGGCCCATGGGCATGTTCTTGTGCTATATTGTTCAATGAGGAGCTGAATGCTGTTTCTTTGCTTTTATTTCTGGGACAGAACAACTGACGTTCTGACACATTGGTGGTGGATCAGTCAATTTACTGGACTGTTGAATGTTATTCAATATCAATATCAACACAGGATTAACTCACATTTTTCATAAGATCATAAGTGATAGGAGCAGAAAGGCCATCCAGCCCCGCAAGTCTACTCTGCCATTCAATCATGGCTGATCTATCTCTCCCTCCTAACCCCATTATCCAGCATTCTCCCCATAACCTCTGAGACCTGTACTAATCACAAATCTATCTTTCTCTACCTTAAATGTATCCACTTAGAAACATAGAAAATAGGTGCAGGAGTAGGCCATTCGGCCCTTCGAGCCTGCAGCACCATTCAATATGATCATGGCTGATCATCCAACTCAGTATCCTGTACCTGCCTTCTCTCCATACCCCCGATCCTTTTAGCCACAAGGGCCACATCTAACTCCCTCTTAAATATAGCCAATGAACTGGCCTCAACCACCCTCAGTGGCAGAGAATTCCACAGATTCACCACTCTCTGTGTGAAAAATGTATTTCTCATCTCGGTCCCAAAAGACTTCCCCCTTATCCTCAAACTGTGACCTCTTGTTCTGGACTTCCCCAACATCAGGACCAATCTTCCTGCATCTAGCCTGTCCAACTCATTAAGAATTTTGTACGTTTCTATTAGATTCCCCCCTCAATCTTCTAAATTCCAGCGAGTACAAGCCGCGTTTATCCAATCTTTCTTCATATGAAAGTCCAGACATCCCATGAATCAGTCTGGTGAACGTTCTGTGTACTGGACTGAATGGCAAGAATGTCTTTCCTCAGATTAGGAGACCAAAACTGTACGCAATACTCCAATACGCAATACAATACTTGGACATGAAATGTTAAGGAATGTGGCCTCTGAACATTTTCTTCCTAACGGAACAAACTTCTCAAACCACATTTAAAGACTATTAGTGCAAAAAGGCCAAAATCCTCAGAGCAAGCAAGGCAGCTGATAGTTTACAGTTTAATTATATTTGTTGTATTCAAGAGCCTGATGGTTGTTGGGAAGTGGCTGTTCTTGATCCTCCAGGTCACGGCTTTCAGACTTGTGCACCTTCTTCCTGATGGCAGGAGTGAAGTGAGAGCGTGGCCAGGGTGTTGTGGGTCCTTGAAATTAGCTGTCTTCATGAAGCAGCACTTTGCATAGATCCTTCCCATGGTGGGGAGGGCCGTACTGACCATGTTCTGGTCTGGGTGGTGACCACCACTTTTTACAATCTCCTTTGTTCCTGGGTGGACTGGGATATGATATACAGAGGCAGCATTGACATTATTGGCAGATGTTAATGGCCAGCTGGAGAGAGGGCATTTGGTGTACAGCAGGCAGTGCTGGAAGGGGAGAAATGTGGTTTAGTTTAGTTTATTGTCACGTGTACCAAAGTACAGAGAAAAGCTTTTGTTTGGGTGCTATCCAGACAGTGAATGATAATACATGATTACAATCGAGCCAGTTACATGTATGGATACATACAAAACATACAAAATAGGCGCAGGAGTAGGCCTTTCGGCCCTTCGAGCCTGCACCGCCATTCGATATGATCATGGCTGATCATCCAACTCAGTATCCTGTACCTGCCTTCTCTCCATACCCCCTGATCCCTTTAGCCACAAGGGCCACATCTAACTCCCTCTTAAATATAGCCAATGAACTGGCCTCAACTACCTTCTGTGGCAGAGAATTCCACAGATTCACCACTCTCTGTGTAAAAAATGATTTTCTCATCTCGGTCCTAAAAGACTTTCCTCTTATCCTTAAACAGTGACCCCTTGTTCTGGACTTCCCCAACATCGGGAATAATCTTCCTGCATTTAGCCGGTCGAACCCCTTAAGAATTTTTAAAGTTTCTATATGATCCCTCCTCAATCTTCTAACTTTCTTCATATGAAGACTATCCCAATCTTCTGGTATAACGTCAGTGTAAGGTAAAACCAGTCTCATGGATAGCCATCCCATGAATCAGTAGTAGTTGGTGAATGAATGAAATGAATACGTATTGGCCAAGTATTCACATATTTGTAGTGTAAGGTAAAATACAGCAAAGTCCACTAATAATGGATATTGTCCCAGGGTCACCAATGAGGCAGATAGTAGTTCAGGACTGAATGAATGAATGAATGAATACGTTTATTGGCCAAGTATTCACATACAAGGAATTTGCCCTAGTGATCCGCCCGCAAGTGACAGTGACATACAGTGACAGTTAGGAATGACATGTAAAACATTAAACATTAATAATAAAACATTATTGATTAAACATGTGAATTAAATAGAATACCAGAGCAGAGTAAAATACTAGTTCAGCACAGCTCTCTAGTTGTGCTAGGATGGAAACGTAGAGAATAGGTGCAGGAGGAGGCCATTCGGCCCTTCGAGCCAGCACCGCCATTCATTGTGATCATTTAAAGCTGATCGTCCCCTATCAATAAGACCCGTGCCTGCCTTCTGAGGCGCCTCCCTGAAGGGAGAGACTGGAAAAGGTGATTTGCTGGATGGGAGTGGTCCGAGATGATCTTTTTTGCCCGTTTAGAGGTGCGTTGAATCTAAATGGAATGGATTGAGGGGAGGGGGGAGTTGATGATCCTGGAGGCCTTGGAAACAATGCAGCTGTATTCTATGTAGTGAGTGACTATCTTCCGTGCCAGACTGTGATTGGCAGGGAATGATGCTTTCCATAAATTCAGGAGGTGTTTATGGACTCTGAACTTTTTGAGCTGTCTGAGGAAATATAGGCGTCGTTGACCTAACCCGTGCCTGCCTTCTCCCCATATCCCTTGACTCCACTAGCCCCTAGAGCTCTATCTAACTCTCTCTTAAATCCATCCAGTGACTTGGCCTTCACTGCCCTCTGTGGCAGGGAATTCCATAAATTCGCAACTCTCTGGGCGAAAACGTTTTTTCTCACCTCAGTCTTAAATGACCTCCCCTTTATTCGAAGACTGTGTGGCCCCTGGTTCTGGAATCGCCCAACATTGGGAACATTTTTCCCACATCTAGCTTTTCCAGCCCTTTTATAATTTTATCATTCAGTTGCCTGATGACAACTGGGAAGGAACTGTCCCTGAATCTGGAGGTGTACGTTTTAACACTTCTGTACCTTTTACCTGATGGGAGAGGGGAGGAGGGAGTGGACAGGGTGCGAGTTGTCCTAGATTATGCTGCTGGCCTTGCTGAGGCAGCGTGAGGTATAAATGCAGTTAATGGAAGGGAGGTTGGTTTGTGTGATGGTCTGGGCTGCGTCCACAATTCGCTGCAATTTCTTGCCGTCTTGGATGGGGCTGTTGCCAAACCAAGCTGTGATGCATCCTGATACATTGCCTTTGATGATTCTCCTGTAGAAGTTGGTGAGAGTTGTAGGGGACATGCCCAACTAAGGAAGTAGAGATTCAGCCCTGAAGTTGGGTTTGAGTATTCAGCAGCTGTTTCCCGATCCTTTATTTACTTAAAAACAAGCTGTATTTGTAAAATACTTCCGCAGAATGCAGAGCAGGATATGTTTTTGCAACAAGTTTTATTATTGGTACAAGTGCGTCATTGTTTCAATCTTAAACAAGCCGCTTAGTCTCACAGCATGGAAACAGACCCTTTGGCCTAACCTGCCCATGCCAACTAAGATGGCTCTCCATCCACAAGTCCAACCTCCGCAGTTTTGGGGACAGAGCCTTCTCCAGGGCAGCTCCCAGGCTCTGGAACTCCCTCCCCCAACTGATCCGCAATTCCGTGTTCTCACCATCTTCCAGTCCCGCCTCAAGACCCATCTCTTCACCTCTGCCTATCCTTAGCCCCACGTCCCCCTCCCTTTTCATCTGTGCTTGAATTGCCTCATATTGTGTTTTGAATTGAATTCTGTCTTTAATTTGTGTACTAGTCATGTCTCTACTATTTATTTCATTCCATATAACCATATAACCATATAACCAATTACAGCACGGAAACAGGCCATCTCGGCCCTACAATTCCATGCCGAACAAATTTTTTCCCCTTAGTCCCACCTGCCTGCACTCGTACCATAACCCTCCATTCCCTTCTCATCCATATGCCTATCCAATTTATTTTTAAATGATACCAATGAACCTGCCTCCACCACTTCCACTGGGAGCTCATTCCACACCGCCACCACTCTCTGCGTAAAGAAGTTCCCCCTCATATTACCCCTAAACTTCTGTCCCTTAATTCTGACGTCATGTCCTCTTGTTTGAATCTTCCCTATTCTCAAAGGGAAAAGCTTGTCCACATCAACTCTGTCTATCCCTCTCATCATTTTAAAGACCTCTATCAGTTCCCCCCTTAACCTTCTGCGCTCCAAAGAATAAAGAATAAAGCTAAATTCCGCTTACATGTTTTTCCTCTACTTGCTAAATTTTTGTAAGGTGTCCTTGAGACTCTTGAAAGGCGCCCATAAATAAAATGTATTATTATTATTATTATATACCGGAAGTTACGGATGTCCTCCAGATGGATTGAGTGGCTCCGTGCGTCAAGCCCTGTGACCCAGTGAGCTTACGTGCAACCCCCCTATTCTCAAATGCAAATCAATGTGCAAATGAATGCCTGATGATTTCCATGTTAGTCGTAATGTGGTTAAAGAGCATGGGAGTGGTTGGTGACTTCACTTACAGATGCAAGGAACTGCAGATACTAGACTTTTTAGTTTAGACGGACAGCATGGAAACTGGTACTTCTGCCAACCATGTCCGTGCCAAACAGCGATCATCCTTACACATCTGTACGTTCTATCCTACACACTAGGAACAATTTATATAAGTTAATTCTGTAAACCATGTACAGACAATGAAAAAGCTGACTTAAAAAAATAAAGTACAAATTCTTAAGGCCATACAAAGCTTTAATTTAACGTCTGACGGGTGTGGGCTTAGACCCAGAGGCAACAGTTTCACGTCTGAATCTCCAGCAGTACACCCAAAGACATACCAGAAACCCCGAGTTTATATACGTAAAGATCTAAAACCAATTGCATGATGTAATGTACAAAACCTATCATCCACCTCCCAATATGGAGTTGTTTTTCACTCTTTGCCAAAAGCCAGTCATCCCAATGACCTCCTCTGGGCCCCTTCTTATCTAATTAACCTCTTCAACTTACATTAAAAAAAACTTGTAAGAGAGCTGTCAACTATACAAATTAAGTTAAACAAACCCTTGTCACGATGGCAGTTGTCCAAATCTCATCATGCATTACAATTGGCCTTTTACAACAAGAAAGCTTAAATATGACAACAAACAATTAATAACTAATGCCCCTGTCCCACTTAGGAAACCTGAAAGGAAACCTCTGGAGACTTTGCGCCCCACCCAAGGTTTCCGTGCGGTTCCCGGAGGTTGCAAGTGGTTGCCGGAGGTTGTAGGTAGTATTGTACTTCCGGTGGCGCTGGTGCCAGCAGCCTCCACCTACAGCCCGGTATCTTTTTGTTTTTTTGTTTATTTAGTTATGTTAAAGTGTGTTTTTTTGTGTTTTTTTTGTGTTTTTATGTGGGGGAAGAGGGCACGGTGCGGGGGATACCGTCCTTCAGCCGCTTCCTGGTGAGGACGCGACTATTATTCGAGTCGCGTCCTCGCCCCCCCCCCCTCCCCCCACAGCGGCCTACCTACCTGGATTGGCGCGGCCTTCCTGCCGGGATCGACCGGAGCTCCAGCAGCGGCGGGACAGCGCTGAAACATCGCGGGGCTGGCGATGCCTTACCGGGGGTCGCCGTCTGGAGCCCGGAGTGCTGGACCTGCTGCACCAACATCCTGGAGCTGCGGTTTGCGGAGCTCCCAACGCGGGCGGCGCTGATGGACAGCGCGGGGTCCTGCGACACTGCCCGGCTCAGCCTGCAGACTCGGGAGCTGCAGACTCGGGCAGCGGGAGGCGGCTGATCGGGAGTTCCGGGCCGCTGAGGAGGAGGATGCTCACCGTCGGGGTTCGGCGTCGGCGTCCCACCGGCCCGGCGTGAGGGCCTGAACATCGGGCCATCCGGGGCGGCGACTGCGGGTGCTCGGAAGGCCCCGACCACGGATGAACACGGAGGGGAGGCTGGCTGGACTATGGTGCCATCCTCACCTTGGTGCCATTTATGTTATGTTGTGTCGTGGACTTTCTGTGTTTGTGCTTTTAAAAAATTTTTTAATTCAATTTCAATTTTATTTTTAATATGTTTTATTATTTATTTATTATTTATTTTTATTATTTTTTTGTGATTTTTATATGATACTGCCTGTAAGGGAAATTCATTTCGTTGTCTCAAATTGAGACAATGACAATAAATTTGAATACAATACAATACAATACAATACAATAGGTAATGGAAGCAAGTAGGGAGACTGACAAAACCCTCCGGGAACCGCACGGAAACCTTGGGTGGGGCATAAAGTCTCCAGGGGTTTCCGTTCAGGTTTCCTAAGTGGGACAGGGGCATAACTCTTTCAACAGCTCCGTAGACAGGACCATACGTAGGTCGTTACAAGAGGATTTCAGTAGAGGAGTAGAGAGGTTCTTCTGTACAGGGCTCTGGTAAGACCGCATCTGGAGGATTGTGTACAGTTTTGGTCTCCTAACTTGAGGAAGGACATCCTTGTGATTGAGACAGTGCAGCGTAGGTTCACGAGATTGATCCCTGAGATGGCGGGACTGTCATATGAGGAAAGATTGAAAAGACTAGACTTGTGTTTGCTTGAGTTTAGAAGGATGAGGGGGATATCTTATAGAAACATATAAAATTATAAAAGGACTGGACAAGCTAGATGCAGTAAAAATGTTCCCAATGTTGGGCGAGTCCAGAACCAGGGGCCACAGTCTTAGAATAAAGGGGAGGTCATGTAAGGTTGAGGTGAGAAAAAACTTTTTCACCCAGAGAGTTGTGAATTTATGGAATTCCCTGCCACAGAGGGCAGTGGAGGCCATGTCACTGGATGGGTTTAAGAGAGAGTTAGATAGAGCTCTAGGGGCTAGTGGAGTCAAGGGATATGGGGCGAAGGCAGGCACGGGTTATTGATTGGGAACGATCAGCCATGATAGAATGGCGGTGCTGGCTCGAAGGGCCGAATGCACCTATGTTCTATGTGTCTATGTTTCTATGTCTCTGGCGCTGCAACGTGTCAATTCAACTGTCACCCAAATCTTGCGCAAAACACAAAATGTTGGAAGAACTCAGCAAGTCAGACAACATCTGCAGAGGGAATGGCCAAGAGAAACTTAATTCCTGACCCAAAACGTCACCTGTCCTCTTCCTTCGCAGATGCTGCCTGACCCGCTGAGTTCTTCCAGCACTTTGTGTTTGGACATGAACTTGCATTGAGACTGAATCAAACTGTTGTGGCTCAAGGAGTGCAGAAGATTTACGGTTGCAATCAAGAACCGAGATAGATTTACTTCTGATAGGTGCCTTATTGAAAATTGTTGTGGACACTGCTGGGGATGATGGTGGAGTCAGATGCGTTAAAGAAGCCACAAGTTGACCGTGGGATATGCATCACGTGAAACCAGAGATTAGATTTGCATGGCATCATGTTCAGCATGGAAATTGTGTACTTCATAGCAAAAGGATTTGTGTATAGGAGCAGGGAGGTTCTACTGCAGTTGTACACGGTCGTGGTGAGACCACACCTGGAGTATTGCGTACAGTTTTGGTCTCCTAATCTGGGGAAATACATTCTTGCCATAGAGGGAGTACAGAGAAGGTTCACCAGACTGATTCCTGGGATGTCAGGATTTTCATATGAAGAAAGACTGGATAGACTCGGCTTGTACTCGCTAGAATTTAGAAGATTGAGGGGGGATCTTATAGAAACTTACAACATTCTTAAGGGGTTGGACAGGCTAGATGCAGGAAGATTGTTCCCGATGTTGGGGAAGTCCAGGACAAGGGGTCACAGCTTAAGGATAAGGGGGGAATCCTTTAAAACCGAGATGAGAAGAACTTTTTTTCACACAGAGAGTGGTGAATCTCTGGAACTCTCTGCCACAGAGGGTAGTTGAGGCCAGTTCATTGGCTATATTTAAGAGGGAGTTAGATGTGGCCCTTCTGGCTAAGGGGATCAGGGGGTATGGAGAGAAGGCAGGTACGGGATACTGAGTTGGATGATCAGCCATGATCATATTGAATGGCGGTGCAGGCTCGAAGGGCCGAATGGCCTACTCCTGCACCTAATTTCTATGTTTCTATGTTTCTAAAAGAATGCAGAAAGTTGTGACCACTGCCCGGTCCATCATCGGCTCTGATCTCCTCACCATTGAAGGGATCTATCGCAGTCGCTGCCTCAAAAAGGCTGGCAACATCATCAAAGACCCACACCATCCTGGCCACACACTCAATTCTCCGTTGCCATCAGGTAGAAGGTACAGGAGCTTGAAATCTGGTTCATCCAGGTTCAGGAACAGCTACGCCCCACAGCCATCAGGCTATTAAATACAACATCAAACAAACTCTGTACAAGAACAGCCTATTGCACTTTATCTGTTTATTTATGTGTATATATATATTCTATGGTATATAGACACAATGAACTGTTCTGTATTATGCCTACAACATTCTGTTGTTCTGCAGCAAGCATGAATTTAATTGTCCTATGTGGGACACATGAGAATAAACTCTCTTGACATTACGTGATTTTGTGCCTATCCCTGTGCTACTGTCTAATTAGATTGAAGCCAATTAACTATCTTAACTCAACTAGTTCTACCAGAGCTAGATTAATTCAACGAGTTGCAGTATCTGTAAAAAGGCAGAGGAGCAGAACTCCTTATCACTTTTTGCATGTCTTTGACAGGGCTACACCCAGGGAGCTGCGAAGTGGATCAACCTAAGATCCATTTATAATCCACAGTGGCACGATGGGCCGAAGGGCCTCCTTTTGTGTTGTTAGCTTCTGAGTTTTGAATTATTGATGGATGGAAAACTGATGAGAACAATTGTGCTTGTTCTTTGCAGGGCCTCATTTTTAATTGCAGTAGCTATATTGAGAGACATTTCAGTGTCTGAACCACATTCCCGTTTGTCTCTCGTGTGTAGTGTGTGTGAAACCTGTCTCCTGAGAAATTGGTCGGAAGCAACTGCAGATGCTGGCTTAATCCGAAGATAGACACAAAATGCTGGAGTATCTCAGCAGGACAGGCAGTATCTCCGGAGAGAAGGAATTGGCTTGTACTCGCTAGAATTTAGAAGATTGAGGGGGGATCTTATAGAAACTTACAAAATTCTTAAGGGGTTGGATAGGCTAGATGCAGCAAGATTGTTCTCGATGTTGAGGAAGTCCAGAACAAGGGGTCACACACACATAAGGATAAGGGGGAAGTCTTTTAGGACCGAGATGAGAAAATCATATTTCACACAGAGAGTGGTGAATGTGTGGAATTCTCTGCCACAGAATGTAGTTGAGGCCACAGTTCATTGGCTATATTTAAGAGGAAGTTAGATGTGGCCCTTGTGGCTAAAGGGATCAGGGGGTATGGAGAGAAGGCAGGTACAGGATACTGAGTTGGATGATCAGCCATGATCATATTGAATGGCGGTGCAGGCTCGAAGGGCCGAATGGCCTACTCCTGCACCTATTGTCTATGTTTCTATGAATGGGTGACGTGTCGGCTCGAGACCCTTCTTCAGATTGATGGTCTCGCCCCAAAACATCGCCACCATTTTATGTCAATATTCGGTTTAAACCGGCGTCTGCAGTTCCTTCCTCCCACTTTCACAGGAGACTGGTTTTAATTAAAAGGTAATCACATCAAAGCCTTTCCTGTTTGCGAAGCAGATCAAGCACAGTTTGAAGTAAAACAGGCTCTAGGAGATTAGAATTGATGTGCTCTGGGGCTGAAACACAACCCAGGCAGCTGTCTGTCTCATTCCTTCTGCATTCATGACCAGTGGTTAATGCTGAAGTGGCAGCACCACAGCTACAGCTGCTGCTTCAAAGCTCCAAATACCCAGGTTCCATGCTGACCACAGGCGATTTCTGTGTGGAGTTTTACAGAGAACTGGACCAAGTGCAGACCCGTTGGGTCCCCCAACGCAGCCGTTCTCTACCCGTAGCCCCCACGGGAGACGTGGTCCTTCAACTCAAGCCGTTCCCGAACATAAGATTCCAGCACTCAGCAGTGCGGCTGTTTTTAAATGGGGTCTTTGAGGCGAGAGGCGGGCGCCAGCAGCCGTTATGGTCGCTGGCCAGCAGGAAGCGACAAAATGTGAGTGGGGGGGGGGGGGGGGGGGGGGAAGGATTTTATTAAAAATGTGTTCATAAACACGACGAAATTTGATCAGGAGTGGATACTTGGAATGAAAAGTGAAATCTCTACCGAAATGGAAAAAATCTCGGCGTTTCTGCTTCTGGTGTTGGCGTAGCAACGAATCAAAGGCTGGCACCCACGTCAGGCAGAAACACACACACACACACAGAGTTTTAATATTATACTAGACCAAGTGCAGACCCGTTGGGTCTGCTCCCCCAATGGTGTGATCCCCCAACCCAATATTCCTCCATGCACCCGTCTCCTCCATTGGAACTGACCCCGTTCCCAAATGTAAGATTGCAGCCCTCCCCTGCCTGGTGCAGCAGTGAAAAGTTCAGTGTTCCTCTCTTGCAACTTTGTTTCGAAGTGTGTTGGAAGCTGACATGTAAATGGAGAAGCCTGTTTATTTTTGAAATACTTGGGGGTTGTTGGGGGGGGAGAAGGATTTGATTAAAAACATGTACTTGAACACGACGAAATGAAATGAGGAGCGGATACTTAGAAAGAAAAGCGAAATCTCTACCGAAACGGAAAATATCTCGGAGATTGAGCGTCTGGATTGGGCGTGGCAATGAATCAAAGGAAGAAATGCAGCCGGCAGCCGTACATGCAAATGAATACATTCCGATTGGACATCTGCGAGCATCGGCCATTCCGATTGGACATCTGCGAGTATCGGGCACGAATCGAAAGGCAGGAAGGGATCCGTACTGCAGGCGGACGGACGGATTTGAGTTTTATATATATATAGATAGATGGTCAGAGTTATACTGCATGGAAACAGACCTGTCCAACCTGCTAAGCTCGTCCCATTTCCTGCATGTGGCCCATCTCCCTCGAAACGTTTCCTATCCGTGCCTTTTAAACTATGTACTTTAGATTGCACAACTGTTGGGATGAGGAGGAAATTCTTCAGTCAGAGGGTAATGAATCTGTGGAATTCTTTGCCACAGGTGGCTGTGGAGGCCAAATAATTGGGTGTATTTAACGAGGAGGTTGACAGGTTCTTGATTAGTACGGGGGTCTTTTTAGTTTAGTTAAGAGATACAGCGCGGAAACAGGCCCTTCGGCCCACCGGGTCCACACCGAGCAGTGATCCCCGCATATTAACACTATCCTACACCCACTAGGGACAATTTTTACATTTACCAAGCCAATTTACCTACATACCTGGCGTGTGGGAGGAAACCAAAGATCTCGGAGAAAACCCACGCAGTCACGGGGAGAACGTACAAAGGTCGAAGCATCTGATCCAGGATAGAGACCTGTGGACCCCCGTGTAGCAGCATGAAAGACCCCTGGATAGCCGTGGATGGACCATCTGTAGTCAGACGGCCAGATGGGAGAAACCTGGACAGAGGAGCTCGTCTTCCAGAAGCCAGTAGTAGTCTTCCAGAAGGGTCTTTAAGTAGGAGAAACCTTCTCAGAGGAGCCCGTCTCCCAGAAGCCAGAATAAGTCCCCAGTAGCCTAGCTGGAACGAGAGGTGGGAGCCAGTCTCCCAGTCGCAGCGGAAGGCAATTGAGAGAGGCCCTTTACTGGGGTTTAAGTTTAAAATGGATATCAGGGGAGATGATAAACAAAGTGAAAAGGGGGACATGTAAGATCTGTAAAATGAAGAGGGAGATATAACGTAAAAGAGGGAGATGTCAACAAAATAGAGAGAGTACAGAGGAGATTTACTAGAATGTTGCCTGGGTTTCAGCAACTAAGTTACAGAGAAAGGTTGAACAAGTTAGGTCTTCATTCTCTGGAGCGCGGAATGTTAAGGGGGGACTTGATAGAGGTCTTTAAAATGATGAGAGGGATAGACAGAGTTGACGTGGACAAGCTTTTCCCTTTGAGAGTAGGGAAGATTCAAACAAGAGGACATGACTTCAGAATTAAGGGACAGAAGTTTAGGGGTAACATGAGGGGGAACTTCTTTAAGCGGCTATCGTGCAGATAGCCATTAATGATTATCGTGCAGATAGCCATTAATGATTATGATATAGTTGGGATCACAGAGACATGGCTCCAGGGTGACCAAGGCTGGGAACTGAACATCCAGGGATATTCAATATTCAGGAGGGATAGACAGAAAGGAAAAGGAGGTGGGGTAGCGTTACTGATTAGAAAGGAGATTAACGCAATGGAAAGGAAGGACATTAGTTTGGAAGATGTGGAATCGGTATGGGTAGAGCTGCGAAACACTAAGGGGCAGAAAACGCTGGTGGGTGTTGTGTACAGGCCACCTAACAGCAGTAGTGAAGTTGGAGATGGTATCAAACAGGAAATTAGAAATGCGTGCGACAAAGGCAAAGCAGTTATAATGGGTGACTTCAATCTGTTCGGCATGGAATGTAGGGCCGAGATGGCCTGTTTCCGTGCTGTAATTGTTATATGGTTATATGTGATGCCTTTATGTAATACATGTAATATGTATATAGTGTAAATACCAGTGCCTGTAAAGTCTAAAAAGTAAAGAGGGAGATGTGATGTCTTTGTAATGTAATATATGTAACATAAACTTGTGCCTGAGCCTCGTGACTGAGGTCAATTGACCTTCAAGATAAAAGGCAGTGATTGCAGAATATACGAGCTCGGTGTGGACGTGTCCTCTTGTGCTAGTCACAACAGAGCCTTGCCTCTGACAGAAAACCTTTACACCTACGCTGCACTCCCTCAATAGCAAGAATGTCCTTCCTCAAATTAGGGGACCAAAACTGCACACAAGACTCCAGGTATTGTCCCACTAGGACCCTATACAACTGCAGAAGGACCTCTTTGCTTCTATACTCAACTGCTCTTGTTATGAAAGCCAACATGCCATTCGCTTTCTTCACTGCCTGCTGTACCTGCATGCTTACTTTCATTGACTGATGAACAAGGACCCCCGATCCCCTTTTCCCCACTTGACACCATTTAGATAATAATCTGCCTTCCTGTTTTTGCTACCAAAGTGGATAGCCTCACATTTATCCACATTGAATTGCATCTGCCATGCACTCACCCAACCTGTCCAAGTCACTCACCCAACCTGTCTCTGCCCAAGATTGAACCCGGGCCTCTGGCAGCAACTGCGCCACTGTGCTGCCCAAATGTATCTATAATTTCCAGGAAGAAACTTGATATTAATTCAAACCCGTAAGGAACGTGAAATCCTATCCTTCTGTGACTTAGGCAGCTCCGAGCAAGCATGCTAAGTAACATAATACCCCTGGGTTTAATGGGATTGTGGGAGTAGGTGTTTTTGAGTGGGACGGGGAGAGTGGTTAGCACTATCGTAATGAGGTGAAGAGAAAAAACAGCATTCAAAGTTCAGCATATTACAAGTTTCATAAGTTCGCTATGGCAGGGCTGAGAGCCTGAGAACGGCCTTGCTGAGAACCTACTTTGGAAAATCTGCTGGTTAATAATATGACTAGGGTACATATTTTTAAAATGACTAATGAAAATGATCTGTAAGCATGAGAATTTATATCCTTTATAGGGATGACTAAACATCATTGCACTCTGAGTTCACACCAACCAGTTCACATGAGTTCTATGCAACAAACAATGGACAATTTATAGAGCCAATTCAGCTACAATTCAGCTCTTTGGAATATGGGAGGAAACCAGAGCACCCGGAGAAAGCCCACACGGTCACTGGGAGAACGTGCAAACTCCCCACAGACAGCAGCCGTAGTCAGGATCGAACTCGGGTCTCTGGCGGTGTGTGAGGCAGCTACTCTACCGCTGCGCCACTGTGCCATCCTCAACCAATTTGACCAGGATAGGGTGAGTGGAGAGGATGTTTATAGGTTGCTTGGAAAAAAACTCGGCAGGACAGGCAGCATCCCGGGAGCGAAGGAATGGGTGACATTCCGTAAAATAATTGTTCCAAGTGTTATATGGTTATATGGTGTGTAGGATAGAACCAGCGTACGGGTGATCGCTGGTCGGCACAGACTCCGTGGGCCGAAGGGTCTGTGTCCACGCAGTGTCTGTAATCTAGACTAAACTTGATGCCTGGACTCTAAGTAAGATAAGTCACTGCTTGTGTTAGAACTTGATATTTTTGCCTGCAATCTGTTTATGTCTTCATTCCTGTAGGTCAGACTATACAAAAGGACACAGAATATACAACGTTAGTCAAGATTTAACCATACCAAGAAATGTAATCTGATTTTAACTCCCACGTTAGTTTCACTACAGTAGTTGCACCCTCTCATCTAAATTTCTTACACCGTCCGTCTCTGAGTGAAAATGTTGCTCGTCTAGTACAGGTATCTGTCAAATCATGCCCCTCTGATCTAATCACGATCATAATCATAATCATATTTTATTTGCAACATACGAGGAATTTGATTAGCCATAGTCATACCAATAAGAAGCAACAGAACACCCAAAATACATTTCAACATAAACATCCACCACAGTGACTCCTCCACATTCCTCACTGTGATGGAAGGCAACAAAACGTTCAATCTCTCCCTTCTTTGTCCACCTGCAAAACCTATCTCCTCTGGTTCTTGACCCCCCTGGTCAGTCACAGTTTCCTCCCTCCAGTCACCGTGCTGTGTGCTCTGCCTCTGAGACCAAAATGAACAAGTGTTTGACTGCAAAGCTTCACTAACGGACAGATCGACAGTTGCACAAAATGCTTGCAATACTGTCTGTCAGTCTACCAACTGAAACATGAACTGCTTAGAGCCTGGGAGCCATTTCCCCATCCAGCGAGGAAGCAGGCCCTTCTGCCCACCCAGCCAATTCCTAGCAAGATGCCCCCTCTAAACTAGTCCCACCTGGTTGGGTTTGGCTCATGGCCCTCTAAACCTTTCCTCTTCATGTGCAGTGAATGGAGGGAGAAAGCTGTGACTGACCATGCCAGGGGAATCGAGAACCAGGGGATGCAGGTTTAAGGGGCACTAAGGGGCAGAAAACGCTGGTGGGTGTTGTGTACAGGCCACCTAACAGTAGTAGTGAAGTTGGAGATGGTATCAAACAGGAAATTAGAAATGCGTGCGACAAAGGCAAAACAGTTATAATGGGTGACTTCAATCTACATATAGATTGGGTGAATCAAATTGGCAGGGGTGCTGAGGAAGAGAATTTCTTGGACTGAATGCGGGATAATTATCTAAATCAACATGTAGAGGAACCAACGAGAGAGCAGGCTATTTTAGACTGGGTATTGAGTAATGAGGAAGGGTTAGTTAGCAATCTTGTTGTACGTGCCCCCTTGGGCAAGAGTGACCATAATATGGTTGAGTTCTTCATTAGGATGGAGAGTGACATTGTTAAGTCAGAAACAATGGTTCTGAACTTAAAGAAAGGTAACTTTGAGGGTATGAGACGTGAATTGGCCAAGATTGACTGGCAATTAATTCTAAAAGGGTTGACGGTGGATATGCAATGGAAGACATTTAAAGACTGCATGGATGAACTACAAAAATTGTTCATCCCAGTTTGGCAAAAGAATAAATCAGGGAAGGTAGTACATCCGTGGATAACAAGGGAAATCAAGGATAGTATCAAAGCGAAGGATGATGCGTACAAATTAGCCAGAAAAAGCAGCATACCGGAGGACTGGGAGAAATTCAGAGGCCAGCAGAGGAGGACAAAGGGCTTAATTAGGAAAGGAAAAATTGATTATGAAAGAAAACTGGCAGGGAACATAAAAACTGACTGCAAAGGTTTTTATAGATATTTGAAAAGAAAGAGATTAGTTAAAACAAATGTAGGTCCCTTGCAGTCAGAAACAGGTGAGTTGATCATGGGGAACAAGGATATGGCGGACCAATTGAATAACTACTTTGGTTCCGTCTTCACTAAGGAAGACATAAATAATTTGCCGGAAATAGCAGGGGACTGCGAGTCAAAGGAGTTGGAGGAATTGAGTGAAATCCAGGTTAGCCGGGAAGTGGTGTTGGGTAAATTGAATGGATTAAAGGCCGATAAATCCCCAGGGCCAGATAGGCTGCATCCCAGAGTACTTATGGAAGTAGCTCCAGAAATAGTGGATGCATTAGTAATAATCTTTCAAAACGCTTTAGATTCTGGAGTAGTTCCTGAGGATTGGCGGGTAGCAAACGTAACCCCACTTTTTAAGAAGGGAGGGAGAGAGAAAACGGGGAATTACAGACCAGTTAGTCTAACATCGGTAGTGGGGAAACTGCTAGAGTCAGTTATTAAAGATGGGATAGCAGCACATTTGGGAAAGTGGTGAAATCATTGGACAAAGTCAGCATGGATTTACGAAAGGTAAATCATGTCTGACGAATCTTATAGAATTTTTCGAGGATGTAACTAGTAGCGTGGATAGGGGATAACCAGTGGATGTGGTGTATCTGGACTTCCAGAAGACTTTCGACAAGGTCCCACATAAGAGATTAGTATACAAATTAAAGTACACGGCATTGGGGGTTCAGTAATGATGTGGATAGAGAACTGGCTGGCAAACAGGAAGCAAAGAGTAGGAGTAAACGGGTCCTTTTCACAATGGCAGGCAGTGACTAGTGGGGTACCACAAGGCTCAGTGCTGGGACCCCAGCTATTTACAATATATATTAATGATCTGGATGAGGGAATTGAAGGCAATATCTCCAAGTTTGCGGATAACACTAAGCTGGGGGGCAGTGTTAGCTGTGAGGAGGATGCTAGGAGTTGGATAGGCTGGGTGAGTGGGCAAATGTTTGGCAGATGCAGTATAATATGGATAAATGTGAGGTTATCCATCTTGGTGGCAAAAACAGGAAGGCAGACTATTATCTAAATGGTGGCCGACTAGGAAAAGGGGAGATGCAGCGAGACCTGGGTGTCATGGTACACCAGTCATTGAAAGTAGGCATGCAGGTGCAGCAGGCAGTGAAGAATGCGAATGGTATGTTAGCTTTCATAGCAAAAGGATTTGAGTATAGGAGCAGGGAGGTTCTACTGCAGTTGTACAGGGTCTTGGTGAGACCACACCTGGAGTATTGCGTACAGTTTTGGTCTCCAAATCTGAGGAAGGACATTATTGCCATAGAGGGAGTGCAGAGAAGGTTCACCAGACTGATTCCTGGGATGTCAGGACTGTCTTATGAAGAAAGACTGGATAGACTTGGTTTATACTCTCTAGAATTTAGGACATTGAGAGGGGATCTTATAGAAACTTACAAAATTCTTAAGGGGTTGGACAGGCTAGGTGCAGGAAGATTGCTCCCGACGTTGGGGAAGTCCAGGACAAGGGGACACAGCTTAAGGATAAGGGGGAAATCCTTTAAAACCGAGATGAGAAGACCTTTTTTTTCACACAGAGAGTGGTGAATCTCTGGAACTCTCTGCCGCAGACGGTAGTCGAGGCCAGTTCATTGGCTATATTTAAGAGGGAGTTAGATGTGGCTAAGGGGATCAGAGGGTATGGAGAGAAGGCAGGTACGGGATACTGAGTTGGATGATCAGCCATGATCATATTGAATGGCGGTGCAGGCTCGAAGGGCCGAATGGCCTACTCCTGCACCTAATTTCTATGTTTCTATGTTTCTAAGGAGAGAGGGGAAAGATTTAATAGGTGCATCACAAGCAATATTGTCACTCAGAAGGTGGAGGGTGGATGGAATGAGCTGCCAGAGGAGGCAGGTACTATTAACAATATTTAAAAGACACTTGAAGGTATACAGGCCAAACGCGGGCAGATGGAACTAATGCAGCTGGGGCACGCTGGCCGGTGTGGGCAAGTTGGTCGAAGGTCCTGTTTCCACGCTGTATCACTCTATAACTCTATCGACATGGGCCAAGGGAACTGGCTTAGATGCGGTATCTTGATCGGCATGGATGAGTTGGACCTAAGGGTTGCAGTGAAGAAAGCTAATGGCATGTTGGCCTTCACAACGAGAGGATTTGTATATTGGAGTAAAGAGGTCCTTGTGCAATTGTACAGGGCCCTGATGGGACCACATCTGGAGTATTGTGTACAGTTTTGGTCCCCTAATTTGAGGAAGGACATCCTTGTGATTGAGGCAGTGCAGCATAGATTCACGAGGTTAATCCCCGGGATGGTTGGACTGTCATATGAGGAAAGATTGGAAAGACTAGGCTTGTATTCACTGGAATTTAGAAGGATGAGAGGGAATCGTTTAGAAACATATCAAATTATAAAAGGACTGGACAAGCGAGATGCAGGAAAAATGTTCCCAATGTTGGGGAGTCCAGAACCAGAGGCCACAGTCTAAGAATAAAGTGGAGGCCGTTTAAACCTGAGATGAAAAATCTTCACTCAGAGATTTGTGAATCGGGGGAATTCTCTTAGAGACCCAATACACTGGATGAATTTAAAAGAGAGTTTTATGCCCCTGTCCCACTTAGGAAACCTGAACGGAAACCTCTGGGGACTTTGCAACCCACCTGCGGTTCCCGGAGGTTGCGGGCGGTTGCCGGAGGTTGCAGGTAGTGGAAGCAGGTAGGGAGACTGACAAAAACCTCCGGGAACCGCACGGAAACCTTGGGTGGGGTGCAAAGTCTCCAGAGGTTTCCGTTCAGGTTTCCTAAGTGGGACAGGGGCATAAGATAGAGCTCTAGGGGCTGGTGGAATCAAGGGATATGGGGAGAAGGCAGGCATGGGTTACTGATTGTGGATGATCAGCCATGATCACAATGAATGGCGGTGCTAGCTTGAAGGGCCAAATGGCCTCCTCCTGCACCTATTTCTATGTTTTCTATGTCTACGTTTTCTAAAGGCCTGTTTCGTAACTATACAACTACATTCTTATTACCCCTCTCCCTGCTGAGTGTTTCGGCATCTGGAGCAGTTTTACTGCATTAGTCAATGTCTATTCATTGAGGGCGTTTACTCAAGAAACCACCGTGGCACTTCCTCATTATAGTGGCACGCAGTTTGGAAACTGGGCATTTGACCCACAAAGTCCCCGCTGACTCATCAAGCACCCATCTGTACTTTTCACATGTTATTCCCCGTCTAGGCAAATCTGGCACGGTGGTAGAGCTGCTGCCTCACAATGTTGATCGGGGTGCTCCCTATACAGTATGTACTGTACTGTACTGTACTGTATCACAGTATGGTATCGCAACTGCTTTGTCTCTGACCGGAAAGCACTGCAGAGGGCGGTGAAAACTGCCCAACGCATCACCGGTTCCTCACTCCCGTCCAGTGAGTGTGCCCAGAGCAAGCATTGTCTGCGAAGGACGCACAGCATCGTCAAGGATTGCTCTCACCCCAGCCACAGTCTGTTTACCCTCCTCCCATCCGGGAGTCGCTACAGGTCTCTCCGTTGCTGGACCAGCAGGTTCAAGTCAAGTCAAGTCACATTTATTCATATAGCACATTTAAAAAATAACTCTCATTGGCCAAAGTGCTTTACATTTGTTATAAGAATAGCACAACAAAACAGACTACGTACATATCTACATGTAGCCCTCGCTCAGTGGACGTCAGGAAAGGCTTGTGAGTATAGATAAGATTTTAGCCTTGACTTAAAGGAGTCAAGGGCGGGGGCAGTTCTGATGGGAAGGGGGATGCTGTTCCACAGTCTAGGAGATCAGGTTCAGGAACAGCTTCTTCCCTGCAGCTGTTACCGTACTTAACTCTGTACCTTGGTGATTGCCAGTCACCGCCCCCCCCCCCCGGACACTCCTTCCCCCAGTGACTAATCTCACTCACCCCCACAGAAATTTGCACTACTGCTACTGTATATACATATATATTTATTACTGTTCCATTATTCTGTGTTCGTACTTCTGGGTGAGATGCTAACTGCATTTCGTTGTCTCTGTACTTTGTACACTGCATAATGACAATAAAGTTTTGAATCTAAAAAATCTACAGAGTTTGTACGTTCTACCTGTGACTGTGTGGGTCTTCTCCAGGTGCTCCAGTTCCCTCCCACATGCCAAAGATGTGTCTGTAGGTTAATTGGCATTTGTAAATTGTCCCTAGTGTGTAGGATAGTGCAAGTGTATGGGGTGATTGCTGGTTGGCATGGACTCGGTGGGCAGAAGGGCTTGTTTCGACATTGTATCCCTAAAGTCTAAAGTACAGTCTAAAGATGTAGGAAGGAACTGCAGATACTGGTTTAGACTGAAGACAGACACAAAATGCTGGAGTAACTCAGCAGGACAGGCAGCATCCCTGGAGCGAAGGAATGGGTGACATTTCGGGTCGAGACCCTTCTTCAGTCTGACGTTAGAGGGGAGGGAGATACATAGATAAGGAATCGGGAAGGTGTGAAAACAGGTCAAAGGGAATGGAGATCATGGAAAATGTAGAATTGACCCGAAATGTCACCCATTCCTTCTCTCCAGGGATGCTGCCTGTCGCGCTGAATTATTCCAGCATTTTGCATCTATCCAAAGTCTAAGGAAACTGACAGGACCTGGGATTGATGACAAGAGCAAACTTGGATAAAGCCTCTTCATGTTTTTTGGGCTAACAGAAGCCACATCATGAAACATGGAAACATAGAAAATAGGTGCAGGAGTAGGCCATTCGGCCCTTCGAGCCTGCACTGCCATTCAATATGATCATGGCTGATCATCCAACTCAGTATCCTGTACCTGCCTTCTCTCCATACCCCATGATCCCTTTAGCCACAAGGGCCACATCTAACTCCCTCTTAAATATAGCCAATGAACCTGCCTCAACTACCTTCTGTGGCAGAGAAATCCACAGATTCACCACTCTCTGCGTAAAAAATGATTTTCTCATCTCAGTCCTAAAAGACTTCCCTCTTATCTTTAAACTGTGACCCCCCTAGTTCTGGACTTCCCCAACATCGGGAATAATCTTCCTGCATCTAACCTGTCCAACCCCTTAAGAATTTTGTAATTTTCTATAAGATCCCCCCTCAATCTTCTAAATTCTAGCGAGTACAAGCCAAGTCTATCCAGTCTTTCTTCATATGAAATTCCTGCCATCCCAGGAATCAGTCTGGTGAACCTTCTCTGTATTCCCGAAAGCCTATCCTTTATCTCTCCATGTGTTCTGCACATATGCTTATGATTGTGCAGTGTCATTCTAAAACTAATATTAGCATCCGGAGATGGGAATAAAAAGCCCTCCCCAGCTACTGGGAAATCTATATTCAGATCATCAATAAATAAAGATTAAACACACACATCCTTCCGGGCAAATTACTCTGTATTTCGCTTAGGCAGCTTACATCCCAGCTGTATCAACATATTGATTTCTCCAATTTCATGTAACCCTTGCATTCCCTCTTTCCATCCCTCCCCCAACCTCATCCCCTTACTAGTTACACTGTTTGCATCCACTCGTTACCACCTTTTCCACAGCCAACAAAGGACCATTGTGGGCACCACCTTTCCTTGATCGTCATTGATGGCTTTGATTTGTTCTTTTCATGCCTTTCATTCATTCACATATTCTTTGTATCGTTTCAAATCTCTAGTTTGCCTCTCCCCGACTCTCAGTCTGAAGAAGAGTCTTGACCCGAAACATCACCTATTCCTTTTCTCCAGAGATGCTGCCTGACCCGCTGAGTTCTTCCAGTATTTTGTGTCTCTTGGGTATAAACCAGCATCTGGAGTTCCTTCTTCCACACTGGCCCCAGTCTGCTTATACTTAGCCCTTCATTGCCTCTGATCTGGATAAAGAAATGACTTGTTACAAGGGCTACAGAGGGTAGGAAATATGCAGGAGGCTCCATCATTCCACATGGAACGGTGCAGAGCAGGAACAGACCCTTCAGCGACAATGTGAATACTGAACTGATGCCAAGTTAAAACCAATCTCAACTGTCTGCACGTAATCCATATTCCCCCATTTTCTGCATATCCATGTGCCTATCTCAAAGCTCCTTAGAGCAGTGGTTCCCAACCTTTTTTAGCTCATGGCCCCCTTGGGATCTTTTAATTTTTCTGTGGCCCCCCCTGACATTATTAGCGGAAAAAATGTACTTCAATATTATAATACCTTCCATAAAAATATCAGTGTCTATTAATTACACATATATTCGCTTTTATTCTATTTCACAAACTTCAAAAATATTTCAACTACATAAATTTAAATTTATTAGAACTGAAATTTAGGAGGCAACAGGGTGGTAGCTCTGTGGCCCCCTTCATTGAACCCGTGGCCCCCTAAATCTCAACATTTTTCTGTGGCCCCCCTGAAATTTGCCATGGCCCCTTTGGCCCCAGGTTGGGAATCACTGCCTTAGATGCCACTATCATATCTACCACCACTCCAACCAGACAGGTCTGCTGTAAACTGGGGTCCCTTTGATAATGTAGAATGGGCAAGAGTGAATTGACAGCATGATTTCTCCCTTGCAAGATAAATGCAAGATACATACAAAATTCTTAAAGGATTGGACAATCTAGATGCGGGAAAAATGTTCCCGATGTTGGGGGAGTCCAAAACCAGGGTTCACAGTTTAAGAATAAGGGGTAGGCCATTTAGGACTGAGATGAGGAAAAACCTTTTCACCCAGAGTTGTGAATCTGTGGAATTCTCTGCCACAGAAGGCAATGGAGGCCAATTCACTGGATGTTTTCAAGAGCGAGTTAGATACAACTCTAACGGAATCAAGGGATATGGAGAAAAAGCAGGAACAGGGTACTGATACTGATTCTGGATGATCAGCCATGATCATATTGAATGGCGATGCTGGCTCGAAGGGCCGAATGGCCTACCACTACACTACTTTCTACGTTTCTAAGATTATTCATTCAGGGCCTCATCTGTATGGGTGGTGGAATACTCATGTGCCTGCTGCCCTTGTCCATTGGGGTTGGGACAACTCACTGCTGGGCTGGGAAACTATGAACACCAACACCCCAGAGCTGATGGCACTAATATCTTGTCCTTGTGTTTCAGGTCTGGGACAGACTGCGGGGAAACCAGGCACTCGTCGCTTGGTGAATGGGACACTGGGACAGTCAGTCACGTTACCAGGATGTATCTCAGGAGAAAACATTTCAATCCTCACTTGGGATTACCGCAGTTCACCAACAACAGGAAAGGTTCAATTATGTACAAAAACTCAAAACAGTCCAATACAATATAACAAACAGGGAATCAGGTTAAACCTGAAGGACTGTAGTCTGGAAATACAGAACCTAACAGAACATGATCAAGGTTTATATGAAATGAATTTAAGGACGAATCAGGGGCTTCATGAACATGTGACAGAACTGAGAATTTATGGTAATCTATTTTCATTTTTTTAAACGGAACATTTTCCAATCCAACAAGCTTTAAGAACTTAAAGATGTACGAGGAGATGCTTACGATGTGAGCCCAAGTCTGTGGAGCCCTTGCGTGTTCAGGAAGCAGTCCTCAGTAATTGCTGTTTAAATATTAGAATAGAATAGAATAGAATAGAATAGAATAGTTTCTTTATTGTCATTGTAACATGAACCATGTACAACAAAATTTAAAATATCAGCCAGTCAGTGCAGCATTCAAACATTTCTAAAAGCTAATGATACATACAAGATAAAATATTAAAGATAAACAACTAAATAAATATCACGGACAAAGCACGCATAAACACCCAACCCTCCATCCTTCTGTCGATTCCACAGTTACCACAGTCCCTTAGTCTGTATCGCCCCTGCGTTCCTTGGCGGCTACATTTAGTGCTTTTATAGCAGTGGGGTAAAAACTGTTCTTTAGTCTATTTGTCCTTGTCCTTGTAGATCTGTACCGTCTGCCTGACGGCAACAGTTCAAACAGGGAGTGTCCGGGGTGGGAAATGTCCTTTATGATATTCTGGGATTTTTTGGTGCAGCGGGAACTGTGTAAGTCCTCCAAGGTAAGGAGAGGGCAGCCGACAATCCTCTGGGCGTTGTCAATGGCCCTCTGGAGCGCTTTCCTCTGAGCCGCTGTGCAGCTGGTGTACCACACGCATACACAGTATGTTAGTATGCTCTCAATGGAGCACCGATAAAAGGACAGCAGCAGTCTCTGAGTGATGTTATTCTTCCTGAGCACCCTCAGGAAGTGCAGTCTCTGCTGGACCTTTTTCAGCAGCGCAGTGGTGTTCACGCTCCACGTCAGGTCCTCCTCAATATGGATTCCCAGGAAGCGGAAATCCGCCACCCTCTCTACACAGTCCCCTCTGATAGTCAATGGTACCATGCCCGTTTTGTTCTTCCTGAAGTCTATTATTACTTCCTTTGTCTTTAAGGTGTTGAGGAGCAGGTTATTTTCTTCACACCACACTGTCAGCTGCTCCACCTCATCCCGGTAGGCGTACTCGTTCCCCCCCGGAGATGAGTCCCACCACCGTAGTGTCATCCGCAAATTTGACAATGGTGTTGCTGTGGTGGGCGGGGGTGCAGTCATGTGTGTAGATGGTGTAGAGCAGGGGGCTCAGTACGCAGCCCTGTGGAGAGCCGGTACTGAGGCTGAGGGCCGTGGATGTATGATGGCCCACTCTGACTCTCTGGCTGCGACCCGACAGGAAGCTATTTATCCACGTACAGGTGGAGTGTGGAAGTCCCAAGTCCCCCAGTTTGTCCACCAGTTTGTGGGGAAGGATGGTATTAAAAGCAGAGCTGTAGTCCACAAAGAGCATCCGCACGTAGCTTCCCCGCTGCTCCAGGTGAGACAGTGCAGCATGGAGAGCTGTGGCTACAGCGTCCTCTGTAGATCTATTTGCTCTGTACGCAAACTGGTGGGGGTCAAAGCTTCGGGGCAGAAGTGATGTGATATGACCCCGGACCAGTTTTTCAAAATCCTTCCCGTGAGTTTACAAAATGGAGCATTAGGATGGGTTCTTGAAGGGAGATCTCTCCAAGCCATCTGACTTCTCTGTAAGATGATAGGGCCACAGTCATTAAACTTTCTCTGCTAATAACGAGTTTACTTGTGATCTAGTTTTGGTGGCAAAGTGTAACCTGGACGATACATTTTTGTAAACTCACGGGAAGGATTTTGCACTAAAACTACAGGTACTTGTCTGTATATAGTTTGTGAATTGTCCGTAGTGTGTGTAGGATAGTGTTAGTGTGCGGGGATCGTTGGTGGGCGAGGACTCGGTGGGCCGAAGCGCTTGTTTCTGCGTTGTATCTTTAAACTAAACAGTGTCCTACTCTTAATGTTCTTGTGGGAAACTCATGGCTAGCAGCTTCTGATTGTTATTATTCCATGGCTTGTATTTGTGCTTTTCTTTGAAACAGAACGAGTGTCATTACCAGTAATAACTATCAGTGAAGCCTTCACCGAAGGGGTGTGTAACGTTAGCTTGGTGTGTTCACTGGAGCACGGCACCGAGCCAGTCTACACTTGGTGGTCAGGAGATGACAAGGTCACGGCAGATGGGTCGCACATACTGACTGACGAAGGGAGAAGGCTGGCACTCTCCATACCTCTACCCAACAACAACAGCGTGTACAACTGCACCGTGAGGAACCCTGTTAGTGAGGAGACACGGAGCGTGGATCTCACAGAGCCCTGTTCTCCCCATGAAGGTTTGTGGCTTTATCTTTTCACATTGAGCACACTATCAGTAATAGTCAAGGTTTTAATTTCCTTTCTTTCCAAGTCAAACTCTTGATGGATCAGGTCAGGTCATAAATGGGTGAATGGATTACAGGAATGTGAAGTTTTGCATGTAAACCTACAATGTTTCCTTTGCTATTTCATTCCAACTGATCCTATCTGTGTATTAGTCAGTGTTTGGCTGTAAGGGACGGGAATCATTCAAGTTCAACAACACTGATGTCACTAGAATTACTATTTATATTTGAGGAAATCTTTTTTCCACCGTTCTCTCTTGATTGTACCATTGTTGAATGTTTAAATAAACTAATTCTCATAACCTGGTGCAACCAGGGTGGTTTGGTGCCACAGCGGAAGAGTTGTTGCCTAACAGTGCTAGTGGCTCAGTTTCGGTCCTGACTACGAATACTGTCTGTACGGAGTTTGTACGTTTTCTCCGTGCCCGTGTATCTTTTCCCGGGGTACTCTAGTTTCCTCTCATACTGCAAAGCCTGTTCGTATGTTAATTTGGCTTTGGTAAAAATTGGAAATTGTCCCTGGAGTGTAGGATAGTGCTAGTGTACGGAGATTATTGGTTGGCTCAGACTCAGTGCGCCGAAGGGCACTGTATCTCTAAACTAAATTTCTCTAATGCATATGAAGCTCAAAGTGTTGTTGGGAAGAGCACTGAATATTTTATGCCACTGGGCAAAATGTCAGCAGCCTTTAAGATGATTTTTCCATTGGCAGATGTTTCCAGGGCTAGAGGATAGATACTGGGCAGAAGGCACAAGTGATGGGAGAGAACATTTTTTTGTACAAAATTATTATCATTTGGAACTAATAAATTTTTAATTTAATTTAGTTTAGAGATACAGCACGGAAAAGGCCCTTCGGCCCACTGTGTCCATATCGACCAGCGATCCCTAGTCTTGCTTCTGAGAAGGGTGAATTGTTGGTGACACTGGATTGTCTATATCACAATCAGACTCAGAGATCTGGTAATGAGAATCTGTCACACTAGCTTGCAGGATAGTTTCCCTTATCAAGAACTGCTTTTTACTGACTTCATGCTTTCAAATTAGTGACTTTATAATTTCCTGGGTTCAGTGCTGGGGTTGAAATAGTATCTCTGTAATTCGCCAACTGACTTATTCCAATGCGTGAATCTTCAAATGCAGGATTTTAATACCGCGTGCCTTGAACTAGACCAAAAAAACTCATGTGAAATTAACTAAGAGGACAAAGATGGCGGCACAGTGGTGCAGCGGTAGAGTTGCTGCCTTACAGCGCCAGAGAGCCGGATTCAATCCTGACTACAGTGCTGTCTGTATGGCGTTTCACTGTGACCGCATGGGTTTTCATTGGTGATCTGGCTTCCTCCCACATTCCCAAGACGTGCAAGTTTAAACCCCCTTTTCACGGGGCGACTTGACGTAAGAGGTAACCAGAGTTTAACATCGTGGGAACCTCGTGCGGTAACAGTACGGCATTCGTGGACCACCGTGGCGCTAACGGCAGGTAATCGTGTAACTTGGGTACTCGGGAGAAAATTCAAACATGTTTCAATTTGTCCAAGAGTGACTTGTACACTTGTGGTTGAGCATTGCAACATTTTATGAACGTAGTGGCCAGTGCGATATCCGTAGTAACTCTTGCGGTCACCGTGGGAACTCCTGCGAACGGTGAACCCGGAAGATGGATAGAGTGAATCCAACCAGTTTGCTATTTACATACAAATCTAATAAAACTAGCTAACAAGCATTTCATTAATGTCAGTGTGTCTCTTTTTGTCTGAAAGCAGTTTTTAACTGGAGGAACTCCGCGGGCCAGGCAGCATCTACGGAGGGAAATTGACAGGCGAGCCTTTCCTCAGGCTGCCTTATCTCTCTACACCCCCAACTCCCACCCACACACACAAATGCTGGAGAAACTCAGCGGGTGCAGCAGCATCTATGGAACGAAGGAAATAGGCAACGTTTCGGCCCAAAAAGTTGCTTATTTCTTGTGTATGTGTCGGAAGGAACAGCAGATGCCGGTTTAAAGAGAATGAGTTCGACGGCAGGCAGCATCTTTGGGGAGAAGGAATGGGTGACATTTTGGGTCGAGACCCTTCTGATATGCTGCTTGTCCCGCTGAGCTACATGTTGTGTCTATCTTCGTTTTAATCCAGCACCTGCAGTTCCTTCCTGGCCGAACCCGATTGAAAGATGAGAGGCGGGGCGATATAGAAATCATTAATTGAATTAAATAACTAGATACCTGTCTAATCGTATCTACGGGATTGAACAGGCTAGATGGAGGAAGAATGTTCCCGATGTTGGGCGAGTCCAGAACCAGGGTCCCAGTTTTACAGTCTACCATAATAATAATAATAATAACTTTATTTGTTAAGCACCTTAAAAACAACCAAAGCTGACCAAAGTGCTGTACAGAAAAAAGAAAACAAGCAAGACATCATAAAACAGGCAGAACAACAGAACATACAACTAAGACGAGGCGCATAAATTACATACAAAAATCCAAACAATAAATTAAAAAACATAAAACACGAGTACGAACAACGCAGCAAAACCAAGCAAATAAAGTTAATAAACAATTCAACACCTCACTGGTCTACAAAGGCCATGGAGAATAGATATGTCTTCAGGAGTGACTTAAAAACAGCTAGAGAAGGGGCCTGTTTAACGTGCAGAGGCAATTCATTCCACAATCTCGGAGCCGACACAGCAAAGGCACGGTCCCCTCTGAGCTTCCGCTTAGTCTTTGGCTCAATCAGGAGCAGCTGATCATCTGACCTGAGAGAGCGGGAGGGCGAATAAGGGTGAAGAAGCTCAGATAGGTAGGACGGGGCAAGACCACTTAGGGATTTAAAAGTAAATAAAAGAATTTTAAAACGAATCCTATACTGAATAGGCAGCCAGTGGAGAGAGGCCAAAAGGTGTGAAACATGATCATGCTTTCGTGTGCCAGTCAAGAGACGAACAGCTGCATTCTGTACCATCTGGAGACGGGCGATGGAGGACCGACTAACCCCCAGATACAGTGCAATGCAGTAATCCAGCCGGGTGGTAACAAAGGCATGGATTACCGTCTCAAAGTGCTGCCTTGATAAAATCGGCTTTATTTTTGCCAGCTGCCTCAGATGGAAAAAAACAGATTTAACAACAGCCCTTACCTGACAGTCAAATCTAAGCTCAGGGTCCACTTTAATCCCCAGGTTCGTGATGTTAGGTTTGAGATATGCAGACAAAGAGCCTAGATCAACAGGGGGGGCCCCAGAGGTGCCACCAAAGATCATTACCTCTGTCTTGTCATCATTAAATTTTAAAAAGTTCAGTGACATCCAGGCCTTTATGTCACGGAGACACTCAAGCAAGAGCCCGACAGAGTGTACACCCCCCTTTCCCAGAGGCACATAAAGCTGACTGTCATCAGCATAAAAGTGGAATGAAATCCCGTGCTTCCTAAGGATGGAACCGAGTGGGAGCAAATAGAGTGAAAAGAGGAGAGGGCCAAGAACTGAGCCCTGTGGGACCCCACACGAGAGAGGAGCTGAGGAGGATACAGAGTCCCCAAGGCTGACACAAAAAGTTCGATCAGCCAAGTACGACCTGAACCACTCCAGTGCTATGCCCCTGATACCCACCCACTGCTCCAAACGGGAGATCAATATTTCATGATCCACTGTGTCAAAGGCAGCTGACAAATCTAAAAGCACGAGGACAACACAGTCACCTTGATCAGTAGCCAAAAAAATATCATTAAAAACCCTCAAAAGGGCCGATTCTGTGCTGTGCCGGGACTTAAAACCGGACTGGAAAATTTCCAAAACGTCATGTTCCTCCAAAAAGGCCATCAATTGCCTGCACGATCCTCTCTAGGACTTTTGATAGAAAAGGCAGTTTGGAGATAGGCCTGAAATTCCCAAGAACTGCAGGGTCAAGAGCAGGTTTCTTAATCAGGGGTTGTACTACTGCATGTTTAAAAAGCGCAGAAACAACACCCGAGGACAAACTGCTATTAACGACAGCGATAACAGATGGTCCTACAGTGGGCAACACCTCCTTAAACAGCCGAGGAGGAACAGCATCATTCGGAGAACCTGAGGGCTTTGAACGACCAACAATCTCATGCAAAAAGGAGAGAGACACCGGCTTAAAATGATCAAATACAGCCGTGCATGGAACAGATACCGAGGGGTCATAAGCAGATGGTGGAGGGGGAGACAGATGGGGGTGTCTTCATTTAGTGGCGGTGGGTGTCTAAACTCCGCGGGTGCAGCAGCATCTATGGAACGAAGGAAATAGACAACGTTTCGGCCCCGCTGCACCCGCTGAGTTTCTCCAGCATTCGTGTGTGGGTGGGTTGGGGGTGGGGGGGGGGGGGGGGTGGGGGGGGGGGGGGGGGGGGGGGGAGAGAGACATAAGGCAGCCTGAAGAATGGGTCGCCTGTCCATTTCCCTCCGTAGATGCTGCCTGGCCCGCGGAGTTCATCCATTCATGCCTGTGTGAGAGAGAGAGGGAGGGAGAGAGAGAGAGAGAGGGAGGAGAGAGAGAGAGAGAGAGAGAGAGAGAGAGAGAGAGAGAGAGAGAGAGAGAGAGAGAGGCAGTCCTTGTCAGTCCTTTGAAGATAGACACCAGTTGCTTGGAGCAACTCAGCGGGACAGGCAGCATCTCTGGAGAGAAGGAACGGGTGGCGTTTCGGGTCGAGAGCCTTCTTCAGACTGAAAGTTTCACCTCTCAGTAGATCATAAAATAACACAATCATCACGGTCAATGTGAGATACAGTGTTTATTCATATTTGACAAAATAAAAAGACGACTTCTTGCACATATTGAGAGAAGGTGCATCACACCAAACAACATTTGTCTAAAAAAACACAGATTATTCTTCAGCTCATTAAAGAGCTCGGGTGAAAAAAACCAATATAGTGTGTGACAACAAAGTAACATCATTTGTGCCACGTGATTAACTACACTACAGTCCACGATGTTCATTGACGATTAACGGGAAAGATCGGGAGACGGACAAGTCACTGGCAAAAATGACATAATTGCCGAGTACCGTGGGAACTCTTTACTCTACCCCCGTTATATCGTGTGATATCGTGCTACACCACGACCACTCCACTCTGGCTACATCTTGCGTCAAGTCGCCCTATGAAAACTAGCCATTATAGGTTAAATGGCTTAAGTTAATTGTAAATTGTCCCTAGTGTGTAGGATCATGCTAGTAACATAGAAAATAGGTGCAGGGGGAGGCCATTCGGCCCTTCGAGCCTGCACCACCATTCAATGTGATCATGGCTGATCATCCAACTCAGTATCCTGTACCTGCCTTCTCTCCATACCCCCTGATCCCTTTAGCCACAAGGGCCACATCTAACTCCCTCTTAAATATAGCCAATGAACTGGCCTCAACTACCTTCACTGGCAGAGAATTCCTCAGATTCACCGCCCTCTGTGTGAAAAATGTTATTTCTCATCTTGGTCCTAAAAGATTTCCCCCTTATCCTTAAACTGTGACCCCTTGCTCTGAACTTCCCCAACATTGGGAACAATCTTCCTGCATCTAGCCTGTCCAACCAACCCCTTAAGAATTTTGTAAGTTTCTATAAGATCCCCCCTCAATCTTCTAAATTCTAGCGAATACAAGCCGAGTCTATCCAGTCTTTCTTCATATGAAAGTTCTGCCATCCCAGGAATCAGTCTGGTGAACCTTCTCTGTACTCCCTCTATGGCAATTGTAAATTACCCTTAGTGTGTAGGATCGTGCTAGTGTATGGGATGGCATTGATTTGCTGGGCCAAAGGGCCTGCTTCCCTGCTGTATGTCTAAAGTCCAATGTAAAGTATAAATTAAATTCAAACTTTTGGATTTATTCAGCTGGTGGGTGAATTAGTAAAAATAATCAACAATAAAAGCAGTGATGGGACAGATTTGCCGAATCTTTGATATAGAATTATTCAATACACTGTTTAAACCAGTTATAATCTGACAGACAAAATGTAGAAGCAAAGAGCTGCAGATTCTGGTTTACAAAGAAAGATACAAAGTGCTGGAACAGCACAGTGGGTGGCACGATGGCCTAGCAGCAGAGTTGCTGCCTCACAGCCCGTGAGACCCAGGTTCGATCCTGACTACGGGTGCTTATCTGTACACAGTTTGTATGTTCTCCCTGTGACCTGAGTGCGTTTTCTCCAGGATCTCCGGTTTCCTCCCACATTCCAAAGACGCACTGGTTTGTAGGTAATTGGCTTGGTATAATTGTAACTTGTGTGTGGGATAGTGTTAGTGTGCAGGGGGTCGCTGGTCAGTTATGACTCATTGGGTCGAAGGGCCTGTTTCCCCGCTGTATGTCTAAACTAAACTAAACCCAGTGGGTCAGGCAGCATCCCTGTAGAACATAGATAGGTGACTTTTAGTGTGGGGACCCTTCAGGCTGCAATCTTGATCTTGCAGGTCTCCTTAAGAACAGTTTCTTCATAGTAATCATCATAATCATATTTTATTAGCCAAGTATGTTTTGCAACATACGAGGAATTTGATTTGCCGTACAGTCATATAAATAAAAAGCAACAAAACACACAAAATCCATCTGAACATAAACATCCACCACAGTGACCCCTCCACATTCCTCACTGTGATGGAAGGCGAAAAAAAGTTCAATCTCTTCCATTCTTTGTTCTCCCGCGATCGGGGGCCTCGAGCCTTCCGTTGTCGGGACGATCTTGGCTCCCGTAGCTGGCATTCGGCCCACCGCGTCGGGACGATCAAGCTCCCGCGTTGGGGCGATCGGACCCCGGGTCGGGGCTGGTCGAACCTCTTGTGACTTTGGAGCTTCCCGACATCAGTCTCGACCCGGGACTGCGAGCTCCTCGATGCTCCTCCACACAAGGGATCACAGGCTTCGATGGTAAGTCCACGGGTAAGCCGAGATCCCCCCGATGCGGGAGCTTGATCGTCCCGACGCGGATGTCTGGCTCCCAGCTACGGGAGCCAAGATCGTCCCGACAACGGAAGGCTCGAGGCCCCCGATCGCAGGAGAACAAAGAATGGAAGAGATTGAACTTTTTTTCGCCTTCCATCAAAGTCACTCGAGCAAGGCCTCCAGCTCCATGATGTTGGGCCGCAGAGCGAACGGAGATATGATCCGGAAAACAATCGCATCTCCGGCAAGGTAAGAGACTGAAAAAATGTTTCCCCGATCCCCTCCCTCATCCGCACATAAAACAAACCAGAGAACATTAACACATACTTTTGAAACACACTAAAAATAACAAATGAAAGATGAAAAGACGGCACACCAGTGCATTCAGCTGCATTTCTCATTTTTGGGCAAAGTACATTTTATATTTCTCTGCATTAACGCACTAATGCAATCACAGTTGAATGTTGATCCTTTTTCAGGTGTCCAGCAACAGCAAGCACTCCATATTGGCTTGATTACTGCGGGAATTGTGGTGGGAGCTATCATCTTAGCTAGCGTTGGCTACATGTGTTGCAAGAAAAAACCAAAGCACGATGAAGGCAGGTACTCGACTATTCTTCTTCTTAAACCATGCAGACTAATCCCAGGTTATGGCCCTTCACAACAAGGCGGCTCATGTTAGTCACCGTATTTTGGCTTTAGCTCCTTGTCTGCTGGTAAACACAAACGGAGAGACCGACCAACCTTCTCTGCAGAATAAATCTTCAAATAAAGCCTTTGAAGGGAGACGCCTACGTTCCATCCTGTGTGCTGTGTTTTTCATGTTATTCTGTGACCTCAAAATTGTGCTTTGCAAAGTTTGTGCTTCTTCTTCCAGTTCCTTAGGCGATCTTCAGTGGAATGCACAAAGAACCCCAGGTATGTGCATACCTATGGCGTCCAACGTACACCATTCCTGGCATGTTGACTCACTTTAGAATGGTTTGCAGTCTTTGACATCTCCTTCAGAATTCAGCTTCACCAGTCTATCTTCAGCTGCATTTCAAGAGGCTTTCACAGTACCTGTCCGTCTTTCTTCTGATTGACTTCAACTATACCTTCCTGTATAGGTTCAAACGCAGTTGGATCCCTTTTCAGGTGCCGACATTCAGCCCCTTCTTCAGACCTTGCAACTCACCCCCTTTATTCTCCAGGTACCAACCCTGAACACTGAACAAGCTCTCTACCCCCCACCTTACTTGAGTTACCCATCGATCTCCCGACCCAGCACCCTCTCTCCCACTGAGTGATCCCAAATGCCCTGCTCCACACATATCAACAGCAGCCTAATGCCCCTGTCCCACTTAGGAAACCTGAACGGAAACCTCTGGAGACTTTGCGTCCCACCCAAGGTTTCCGTGCAGTTCCCAAAGGGAGGTTGCAGGTGGTTGCAGGTAGTGGAAGCAGGTAGGGAGACTGACAAAAACCTCCGGGAACCGCACGGAAACCTTGGGTGGGGCACAAAGTCTCCAGAGGTCTCCGTTCAGGTTTCCCAAGTGGGACAGGGGCATTAGTGTGTAGGAAGGAACTGCAGATGCTGGTTTATACCAAAGATAGTCACAAAGTGCTGGAGCAACTCAGCGGGAAAATCTACATCCCATGTGTTGGATAGGACACGACGAAAGATTGTTCAATTACGTACCATCCAATGCAAGCCCATGTAAGCTGTTGCTGATAGACATAAAATGCTGAGGCAACTCAGCGGGTCAGGCAGCATCTCTGGTGAAAACGGGTGACGTTTTGGGTCAGGACCCTAATTCGAAATGTCATCTATCCTTTTTCTCCAGAGATGCTCTCTTGTGTAGGAAGGAACTGCAGCTGCCGGTTTAAACCAAAGAGAGGCACAACATGCTGGAGTAACTCAGCGGGACAGGCAGCATCTCTGGAGAGAAGGAATGGGTTGAGGTCTTTCTTCAGACTGGTTCCTTTTGTCCAGAGATGCTGCCTGTCCCGCTGAGTTTCTCCAGCATTTTCTGCCTATTGTCTCATGGTAGCATGGGTGTAATTGTATAAAGACTCAACGCGTAGTCTGTGAAACCATTCTTTTCCACGCTCAGAGTAACTCTTTCATGTTTTATCTCCTGCTCTTTCTGCAATAGTTGACACTAACAGAATGTAACTTTTACAACTGATCAAATCTGCTCTCCTCTCTGTTGTTCTTGCTGTCTAAGCCGAAAGGTGTGATGCTTGATCTAGTTTCTCTGCTACAATGCTGCTGTAACTCTCCCTCTACATCCAGCACAGATAATTCACTGGTGTGTAGGAGGGAACTGCAGATGCTAGGTGACAACGGAGATGGACACAAAATGCTTGAGTAACTCAGCGGACCAGGCAACATCTCTGGAGAAAAGGAATAGGTGATGTTTTTGGTCGAGGTCCCTCTTCAGAGTGAACATAGAAACATAGAAAATAGGTGCAGGAGTAGGCCATTCGGCCCTTCAAACCATTCAATTTGATCATGGCTGATCATTTAACTCAGTATCCTGTACCTGCCTTCTCTCCATACCCCCTGATCCCTTTAGCCACAAGGGCCACATCTAACTCCCTCTTAAATATAGTCAATGAACTGGCCTCAACTACCTTCTGTGGCAGAGAATTCCCAGATTCACCACTCTCTGTGTAAAAAATGATTTTCTCATCTCGGCCCTAAATGATTTCCCCCTTATCCTTAAACTGTGACCCCTTGTTCTGGACTTCCCCAACATCGGGAATAATCTTCCTGCATCTAGCCTGTCCAACCCCTTAAGAATTTTGTACGTTTCTATAAGATCCCTCCCTCAATCTTCTAAATTCTAGCGTGTACAAGCCCAAGAAGGGTCTTGACCTGAAACATCACCTATTCCTTCTTACCGGAGATCCTCCCTGACCCGCTGAGTTACTCCAACATTTTTGGATGATGAACCAATCCTTTGGAGCGAAGATTCTGGAGTTTCAAACCAAATAGCGTAATGTCAATTCACTAGATTGGGTTGGCATGTTGCCCAGAGGTGACTCTGGTGCAAAGAGTAATCCCACTTTTGTTTTCCCTTGACTAACAGAACTCCGCCATGCTTAGCTTATTTCTGATGATATGAGGTGCAGAGGACTGGGAACCATTACCTCCAGTTTCAAGGACAGCTTCTTCTCATCACCCTTTCAACCCTTTCATCCCTCCCTTCACCACCCCCAGTTTAAATTCCATTTGGAATATTTTGGAGGACCAAGAAACCAAGAACCAAGAAAACAAGAACAGGAACCACCTTGCATGACCCGACCTCAGCACCCGACACCAGGAATTTGCACGACTATGGACCCTCGACATACTTTATTTTTTTACTAAAGTTAGACGCAAAAAGCTGGAGTAATTAAGTGGTCAGAGAGCATCTATAGAGAAAAGGAATAGATGACATTTTGAATCGAGATCCTTCTTCAGACATGTGTTTCAGACAGGCTTTTACTAGTTTATTTAAAGTAAATAATATTTTTTTATATACCGATATTTATTTGTGTTGTTACATCTAATGTGTTTGTCTAGCTGCAGTTTAAGAATTTTGTTGCTTCTGATTCATATGACAAATAAACACTCTTGAGAGAAAATGATTCTCTGTCTGCCCAATATCCAATGTGCAACTTTGATTTTAATGACAGAAACTGGATACCTCTCCTCTGGTGGTCTATGGATGGACCGAGATGACAATACCAATGGGTGGGGCAATGATTGCCTGAGGATATGGTGAACCTTGGCAGGGATGCCCATTGTGGGCTGTCTCGTCAGTCAGACTTTTCACAAGTTTTAGGAGTAGAATTAGGCCATTCGGCCCATCGAGACTACTCCGCCATTCAATCGGGGCTGATCTGTGCCTCCTAATCCCATTTTCCTACCTTCTCACAACCCATGACACCCATTCTAATCAAAACATGATCTATCTCTGCCTTAAAAATATCCACTGACTTGGCCTCCACAGCTCTCTGTGGCAATGAGTTCCACAGATTCACCACCCTCTGACTAAAGAAGTTCCCCCTCACCTCATTTAATTCTGAGGCTATGACCTCAGGTCCAAGACTCACCCACCAGTGGAAACATCCTTTCTGCATCCACTCTATCTATGCCATTTTGAACAAAGAAGGCGTGCCTGGTGGAAGAATTGAGCACAAAGGGGAAGAGTGTATGTGGAAAATATTTAGTAAAAAGGAAAAGGAGCATGGTTCCAATAGCAATTGTTTTTATTTAAAGCTCCTAACACAGAAAGGAGAAGTGAACCACCGCTGTATGCTGTGATCGGGAGAGCAAACCAGGCCAGGGAGCAGGTTGGTACAAGCTGCAAAGACCGCTTCGCCGAACAAAGCTTGCTGGTTCTCCCGTCTGCTAACCATTTCAACTCCCCTACCCTACCCATCCTCACGCTGACCTTTCTGTCCTGGACCTCCTCTATTGCCAGATTGAGGCCACACACAAACTGGAGTAACAGCACCTCATATTCCACTTGGGTAGCTTACAACCCAACGCATGAACATTGAAGGTACACAAAAATGCTGGAGAAACTCAGTGGGTGCAGCAGCATCTATGTAGCAAAGGAAATAGGCAAAGTTTCGGGCCAAAACCAGTCTGAAGAAGGGTTGCCTATTTCCTTCGCTCCATAGATGCTGCTGCTGCACCCGCTGAGTTACTCCAGCATTTTTGTGTACCTTCGATTTTCCAGCATCTGCAGTTCCTTCTTAAACGCATGGACATTGAAATCTCTTAATTTTAAATAACATCCTGGTTCCCTCCTTTCTCTTTCTTCCTCCCACCCCCAGTTCGCACCAATTCCTCCCATTATCCGGCCTTTTCTCCCCCCCCAATCCTGGTTTCTCTCCTTTTGATCTCTAGCCTTTGTCCACCTAGTGTTTATTGGCCATCCCCAAGTCTTGAGATGTTGGTGGCGAGATTCCTTTAACTGCTAGAATCTTTCGGAAGGTGGCCCCTTTGTGCTGGGCCCCTTTGTGCTGTTGAGGAAGTAAGTGCAGGATTTAGATCCAGTAAAGGTGGAAGAGGAGGGGACAGGTTTCCAGTTCAGCATGATGAGCATCTTGGGAGGGAGCCTATAGATGACTCCACTTTGACTGCCATCCTAGACCTGCCAGTCCATCGATGGCACTGGACAGAGAGATGCTTGGTGCAGCTGGCAGCAACAAACATGCATGTAGAAATAAGGTGTTGACAAGTTCCATGTAGAGCCACGCTTGGAAAACACAAGATGCAGTCAAATTGTAATCTGAGCTTGGGATCCATACATTGAAGCTGTGTATATAAAGTTGAAGGCACCAGGCATCGTCACTGAAATGTAATTCTAAATTGCAAAGCTGGCAACTCTGTTGATTTATTTATCTTTCCTTACACTGAGAACTGATGTGTACATTTTACAAAGTACGTCTTCCAGATGTCTCTGCATGATTCTATTGGTTGCATTAATATTGGATTACTGTTGCCTTCCTGAGTTGAAACCACCCCTATGTTTTGTTCGTAGATCTGAAAGAAATGGTGGGCATTGATTTAAAGCTGCCTTGCTGATTACTTCAATTTGTTTCTATAATTTCACCAGCATTTACTGGTTCGCCAACACTGTCTCAGTAAGGGTTGGCGTTGCAATTATGTCAATTGTCCACTTTTTCAAAATCATAGTGGGATGATGCTATCTATTTACGTTTCTTCTTTTAAAAGCAATGCATTGCACAAGCCACACTTCCTAATGTTGCCACTGGTTCCCTGACCAAGAACTATCTTTGTTGAAAGCCAGCAAAAGAGTGACATGCGTAGCACAGCGGTAGAGTTGTTGCCTTACAGCGCCAGAGATCCCGGTTCGATGCTGACAATGGGTGCTGTCTGCATAAAGTTGACATATTCTCCCTGTGACTGAGTGGGTTTTTTCCAGGTTCTCCGGTTTCTTCCCATGCTCCATAGATGTAGAGGTTTGTCGGTTATGTCGGCTATTAGCTTCTGGCTAATTGTAAATTGTTTCCTGTGTGTAGGATAGAGCTAATGTATGGGGGGGGTTGCTGGTCGGCGATGACTCGGTGGGCCGAAGGGCCTGTTTCCATGCTGTATCTCTAAAGTAACTAAAGTAAAGAGACCCCTGTAACCTTTGTGAGGTCTGTTCCACTGGCTCTGACTGCATGCTGTAGCACAGGCAAAAAGTTGCAAAACACTGCCCATGCCATCACCGGCTCTGATCTCCCCACCATCAAAGGGATTTATCATAGTCGTTGCCTCAAAAAGGCAGCCAACATTATCAAAGACCCACATCATTCTGGCCACTCACTCATCTCACCACTGCCATTGGGAAGAAGGTAGTGAATTGAGGAATGTAGTTGAACAGAGGGATCTAGGAATAACTGTGCACAGTTCCCTGAAGGTGGAATCTCATGTAGATAGGGTGGCAAAGAAAGCTTTTGGTGTGCTGGCATTTATAAATCAGAGCATTGAGTATAGAAGTTGGGATGTAATGTTAAAATTGTACAAGGCATTGGAGAGGCCAATTCTGGAGTATGGTGTACAATTTTGGTTGCCTAATTATAGGAAGGATGTCAACAAAATAGAGAGATTACAGAGGAGATTTACTAGAATCTTGCCTGGGTTTCAGCAACTAAGTTACAGAGAAAGGTTGAACAAGTTAGGTATTTATTCTTTGGAGCACAGAAGGTTAAGGGGGGGACCTGATAGAGGACTTTAAAATGATGAGAGGGATAGACAGAGTTGACGTTCCCACTGAGAGTAGGGAAGATTCAAACAAAAGGACATGACTTGAGAATTAAGGGACAGAAATTTAGGGGTAACATGAGGGGGAACTTCTTTACTCAGAGAGTGGTAGCTGTGTGGAATGAGCTTCCAGTGGAAGTGGTGAAGGCAGGTACGATTTTATCATTTAAATATAGATTGGATAGTTATATGGACGGGAAAGGAATGGAGGGTTATGGTCTGAGTGCAGGTAGATGGGACTAGGGGAGAATAAGTGTTCAGCACGGACTAGAAGGGCCGAGATGGCCTGTTTCCGTGCTGTAATTGTTATATGGTTATATGGTTATAACTGTAATGTCCAGGTTCAGGCTCTGACTGCGTGCTGCAGCAGATAAAATGACTAAAGCAATATAAGAATGACAAAGGGCCATTCAGTCCCTCTAGCCTATTCCATCAATCCATTGCCTTCATTCTAATTGATAACCATTGTGCTACACAGGCAAACCAGGGAAACCAGTTTACATAGTTGGGACATAAAATGATTATTGCCTTTCTTTCAATTAATTATTGTGCCAGAAGGAAGAACAAATTCTGGAATTTATATTAAAAAAAAAACTAATTCTGGTAATGATTGTCATAAAAAAACATTCTGGTCCAAAAAAACCCTGTTGAGATGGAAATCTCCTGCCCTTCTCTGGTCCCAACAATCCGTGATTCCCGACTCACGTTATGTGATTAATTTTTAAGCAGGTTTCGGAATGACAATTTGTTGTACAAGAACGCAGTTCACCACTATCTTCTCAAGGGCAATTAATGATGGGCATTAAATGCTGGCTTTGTCAGTGAGGCCCAGACTCAGAAAAAATAACTGAAAAAAATGATGTAATCCCAGAACCCATTGATTGAGCCAATAAGGCATTTTTTTGTTGTTGAGTTTTTGGGTGATTAAGTCATTAAGGGTTGTTTCATCCCTGATTCACTAAGAGCCTCATTATGGGCAATTTCACAAATCCCTGGAGGCCAGATTAGATGGGGTGCAAGAGAGGCTTTATATTGAAGATGGATACAAAATGCTGGAGTAACTCAGCGGGTCAAGCAGCATCTGTAGAGAAAAGGAATAGGTGACGTTTCGGGTTGAGACTCTTCTCCAGAGATACTCTTATACAGTTTGATTCTGCTCGTCATTATGATTAGCAGAAACAATTCCATCCAATCCCATGAGATTGCTGCATGTATACCTTTGTCACTCCAGTTCCTCCACTACTTTTGTGTTTTGTTCAAGATTCCAACATCCGCAATTCCTTGTGGCTCTACCTTTGTCTCCATTGTTCTCACATTTCACAAATGTTTAACCCTTGTTGTAATCCTATTTGTCTTTCTGTGGCTTTCCACATTTGTTTTTATGTGTTTTCTCACTTCCTCATTTAGCTTCTTTTGCAGTTCAACTTTTCTGACAGTTTGCTCCTAGTTCTGCTTCTGCTTCCCTGTGAATTGTTCTCTCATAGTTCTCTCTCTCTCTCTCTCTGTTGCACGTTAAGTGTTTCGGCTGCGTTCATGATCTCATGAATCTAACCGCGCCCGTTTCAATCTCATCTAATTATTTGGGCATTACTACTACCGCACTAACATCTGAATACGATCTGAATCTGGACTACACTTCTTCCCACCCTGCTTCCTGTAAGGACTCCATCCCCTACTCCCAATTCCTCCGTTTACGCCGCATCTGCTCCACGGATGAGGCGTTCCACACCAGGACATCTGAAATGTCCTCATTATTCAGGGAACGGGGGTTCCCCTCCTCCACCATAAATGAGGCTCGCACTAGGGTCTCTTCCATACCCCGCAACACTGCTCTCTCTCCCCATCCCCCCACTCGCAACAAGGGCTGAGTCCCCCTAGTCCTCACCTTTCACCCCACCAGCCGTCACATACAAAAAGTAATCCTCCGTCAGTTTCGCCACCTCCAACGTGACCCCACCACTCGCCACATCTTCCCATCTCCCCCCATATCTGCCTTCTGCAAAGACCGCTCCCTCCATAACTCCCTTGTCAATTCTTCCCTTCCCTCTCGTACCACCATCTCCCCGGGCACTTTCCTTTGCAACCGCAAGAGATGCAACACTTGTCCCTTTACCTCCCCCCTCGACTCCGTTCAAGGATCCAAGCAATCGTTCCAGGTGCGACAGAGGTTTACCTGCATCTCTTCCAACCTCATCTATTGCGTCCGCTGCTCTAGATGTCAGCAGATCTATATCGGTGAGACCAAGCGGAGGTTGGGCGATCGTTTCGCCGAACACCTCCGCTCGGTCCGCAATAACCAAGCTGACCTCCCGGTGGCTCAGCACTTCAACTCCCCCTCCCACTCCGTCTCCGACCTCTCTGTCCTGGGTCTCCTCCATGGCCACAGCGAGCAGCACCGGAAATTGGAGGAACAGCACCTCATATTCCGTTTGGGGAGTCTGCACCCTGGGGGCATGAACATAGAATTCTCCCAATTTTGTTAGTCCTTGCTGTCTCCTCCCCTTCCTCAGTCCCCCTGCTGTCTCCTCCCATCCCCCAGCCTTCGGACGCCTCCTCCTTTGTCCTTTCTTGTCCCCGCCCCCGATCAGTCTGAAGAAGGTTTTCGGCCCGATACGTTGCCTATTTCCTTCGCTCCATAGATGCTGCTGCACCCGCTGAGTTTCTCTAGCTTTTTTGTGTACCTTCTGAATACGAGGCTTTATTACCCAAGCTGAATGAAAGAGTTACCAGAAAGACCGTTAAAAGATGAATGGAGTATGGAAAATTAAAAACCAAAATGTAGCGAAATGTCCAAAGAAATATCATAGTGTTAATAACCTAAAACTGTCACTGTGTCACTGAAAGATAACAAAAGCTTAGATGGTTAGATTTTAGCGAGTGTTTCAATAAGGGAGGGAAGGAATTCCAGAAGTTGTTGCTTTGACAGTGGATAGAATGTGCCAAGAATAAAGATTAAATTGTGGGTGTTCGCAAGGCCAAGGATGACGGTTTCTGGAGGGATTATAGGGCTAATAGAAACTGCAGGCAAGCAGGGGCTAAGTCGTCATGGAACATAAAAGTATTTAAAAAAATGCTCAAAATACTTTGTCCATTTAGCGAGGCGAGGTTTAGATCGTTCAACTCAATGTGGTTTGGACCCTGACTGTAGATGCGGTAGCATTCTGTGTCCACTGCGGTTCCATGCGACCTTGGTGTGAATAAAAATGTGTGCAAGTGATTCTCAGAAATTTAACCCAGACATTGTATAGAGCAGCCAGTTTTACCAGACGGTAGTTGCTGTCGATGACCCTGAGACAGCAGCCTTCCCATAGCTAGTCCTCCAGCACAAAGCTTCATCCATGATAGCGAACTCTGTATTACCGTAAAGTACTCTCCCTGCAGAGTTCACGACAGAGATGACCATAACACTCAGAAGTCTGCAGCCCTTGCTCTGCATGTCTTGTGGTACAAAGGCCACTAAAGCCATGATCATATTGAATGGCGGGGCAGGCTCGAAGGGCCGAATGGCCTACTCCTGCATCTATTTTCTATGTTTCTAAACATGAGAAAATTCCTTCTATGTTACTTCAGAACACATCATCTCTTTCACCAGGCATTTCAGAATTTATAACCGCACAAAACTCTATCTCCCAGTGCCAAAATCTCTCTTCATGTCTGTAAACTGCCTTGTACTCCAAA
The DNA here is from genome assembly GCF_028641065.1 of Leucoraja erinaceus. NCBI lineage: Eukaryota > Metazoa > Chordata > Chondrichthyes > Rajiformes > Rajidae > Leucoraja > Leucoraja erinaceus. The sequence continues at coordinate 104,457 of NC_073418.1, forward strand.
ACTATCCTCTGCACTATTCCCTGCACCATGCATTACAAGCCTGAGTCACATAAACACCAGATCTAAACACACGGTCCATTGACAATCTTTCCTTTCAAGCCACAGAGACATTTACGTGAACTGGATGCCAGTGGAGGAGAGCAAAATCGAAAGGCACAGCTTACCACGATATACGATGAGATAAAATTCAACCCCAATCTGGACACTGCAGGGGCAAGACCGAATGAGGGAAAGGCGCTCTCTGCCCACCGTTTATCATCTGATACATGAAATTTAACCCCCAGCTTGAATTACGCATTGAATTGCACGTCTGCGTTTTGTGTTGAAACTGCTTGCTGCAATACTAATAACTGACCCGAATGGCTTGTTTGTTGGGGGCAGAGACCTGGAACTTGTTTACAACTAGATCATTGTTTGAAAGGCCAAGGCAAATGGGAGAAATTCAAGTAGGAAATGTTGGGAATACACAGCAAGACCATAATTTCTAAGGAGGGAACTCGGTGAAATAGAGACATGGAGGTGATGCCGTGGTTTCCGTCGTGGACTTTAACATCAAAGGAGCCTGCGATCCACTGCTGAGGATCGCCTGTGAAGGAGCTCCAACCACGAGGCCTGTGGACTTTAACACCATGAAGCCTGCGGTCTCCAGTAAGCAGAGGCCGACTCGGGAGCAGCATGCCGTGGAGTGTTCCAATCCGTGCCGACCCCGGAGTTTCGATCATCCCGACGCGAGGGGTTCGGACATCAGACCGTCGGCAGTGGCGAGTGCGGAGGGTTCAAACCCGACCACGGGTGAAGAAAGGAGGAAGATGATTGCACTTTATTACCTTCCATCACAGTGAGGAATGTGGATTATGCTGTGGTGGATGATTATGTTCAATTTTATTTTATGTGACTGTGTGTATTGTTGCTTTTCACTTGGTATGGCTGTATTGGAAGAGGGAATTAGTATTTGGAAGAAGGAATTAGGAGCAACACTAGCAAGTTTGCGGCTGACACAAAGCTGGTTGGCATTGCGAACTGTGAAGAGGATGTTAGGAGTTTGCAGGGTGACCTGGACAGGTTGAGTGAGTGGGCAGATGCGTGGCAGATGCAGTATAATATAGATAAATGTGAGGTTATCCACTTTGGCGGCAAAAACAAGGGGGCAGATTATTATCTCAATGGGGTTAGGTTAGGTAATGGGGAGGTGCAGCGAGACCTGGGCGTCCTTGTACACCGGTCACTGAAAGTTGGCGTGCAGGTACAGCAGGCAGTGAAGAAAGCTAATGGAATGTTGGCCTTCATAACAAGAAGATTTCAGTATAGGAGTAAAGAGGTTCTTCTGCAGTTGTATAGGGCTCTGGTGAGACCACATCTAGAGCATTGTGTCCAGTTTTGGTCTCCTAATTTGAGGAAGGACATCCTTGTGATTGAGGCAGTGCAGTGTAGGTTCACGAGATTGATCCCTGGGATTGAGGGACTGTCATATGAGGAAAGATTGAAAAGACTAGGCTTGTATTCACTGGAGTTTAGAAGGATGAGCGGGAATCTTATAGAAACATATAAAATTATAAAAGAACTGGACAAGCTAGATGCAGGAAAAATGATCCCAATGTTGGGCGAGTCCAGAACCAGGGGCCACAGTCTTAGAATAAAGGGGAGGTCATTTAAGACTGAGGTGAGAAAAAACTATTTTACCCAGAGAGTTGTGAATTTATGGAATTCCCTTCCACAGAGGGCAGTGGAGGCCAAGTCACTGGATGTATTTAAGAGAGAGTTAGATAGAGCTCTAGGGGCTAGTGGAGTCAAGGGATATGGGGAGAAGGCAGGCACGGGTTATTGATAGGGGACCATTAGCCATGATCACAATGAATGGCGGTGTTGGCTCGAAGGGCCGAATGGCCTCCTCCTGCACCTATTTTCTATGTAGAGTAACTCAAATACCACTCGCCTTAATTAGTGCATGTGACAATAAATGGGAACTTGAACTTGAATTCAAACTCAGTGGGCTGAAGGAATGGTTTCCATGCTGTATCTCCAAACTAAGGAGAGTAGGGGTAAAGGTAAAATCAGATGGGCCATGATCTTACTGAACACCGAGCAAGCAACAGCACCGTGAAGCAAACCACTGCTACAGATAAGTCTTGTGGTTTTGTTGATTAAAAGCTGTCACCTGCTGTGCATTTCCACCATTTCCTGTTTGTTTCAGCTATTGTGCCTATGTGCATGGTTAGATTTTATTTAATTTTGAAGTAAACTTTTTTTTAAACAAAGCTATTTATCTGTGCGGCTATTTTTTTGCCAACCCAAATGTGTTCTCATTCAACAAAGCATTTTAGTTCAGTGTGGCTTTCAATAAAATGTGCCTCAGTCGATTGTACAAAGAGCACCCAGAAACAACACTGTTCTGGGAATTCTTCACGGTATACTGCTCTGGAGTGATGGAATACCAGTGGAACAACTACTGTTTGGACAAAATGCTGGAGTAACTCAACAGGACATGCAGCATCACTGGAGAGAAGGAATCCGTGATGTTTCGGGTCGACATCCTTCTTCAGACTGTTTGGTCAAATTTAGTGTTTGGTCAAATTTTGTCTGCGACTTAGAGCCAAAGCCAAAGTAGCAAATTTGAGCCTTCAGATTTGGAGAAGGAGGCTCTCCCAGCACCAAATTGTCTTCAGAGCAACTCTACACAATGCACAGGAAACTATATCATCATACATATTCCCCAAATCAAATTGGGTCTGTGAGGCTAAATCTTGAATGGTACAACCTCATCAAATGTCAGCATTGGCATGATTTAATATCAAAATACAGCAACTGTATATATAACAATACAATTACAAAAATATATATATTTAAAAAAAATCATGGAACAATGAAAAAAGTTTTAGGCATCTGCATTGTTAGCCATGGATTAAAGAAATGTTATCAGGCAACCGAACTATCCTCCCAACAGGCGATCCTGAGCTACCATCTACTTCATTGAAGACCCATGAACTATCTTTAATCAGATTTATGTTGCACTAAATGTTATCCCCTTTATATCATGTATCTGTATACTGTGAATGGCTTGATTATCTTAATGTGGTCTATTCGCTGGCTGGTAGCACGCAAAATAGCTTTTCATTGTACACGTGACAATAAACTCAACTCAAATGCAGAAAGAAGTGGCAACCATGCATCACAATGCCTCTCACCGATCTTCTTCTGTCTTCTGCTCTTGTGTAAAGAAAGGTCAAGGTAGATAGGGTCCCCTCACACAGGCTGAGAGTGGAATTTATTGAGTGAAATAAAGCAAATACATTGTGAATCCTATCGCGGAGGTAAGCATGCTAGTAATACCAACGAACCACGTCAAGTTAGAAAGGAGGATATTGTGTTCATAAAATCATATACCGAAGGAGTGTTCATTAGGCATAGGAGCATAATTAGGCCATTCGGCCTATCGGGACTACTCTGCCATCCAATCGTGGCGGATCTTTCTTTCACTCTCAACCCCACTCTCCTGCCTTCTCTACCATAACGAGGGATAAAATTGGTCCATTAGAGAGTCAGAGTGGACAACTATCTGCAGAGCCAAAAGAGATGGGGGAGATATTGAACAGTTTCTTTTCTTCGGTATTCACCAAGGAGAAGGATATTGAATTATGTGAGGTAAGGGGAACAAGTAGAGTAGCTATGGAAACTATGAGGATCAAAGAAGAAGAAGTACTGACACTTTTGAGAAATATAAAAGTGGATAAGTCTCCAGGTCCAGACAGGATATTCCCTAGGACATTGAGGGAAGTTAGTGTAGAAATAGCAGGGGCTATGGCAGAAATATTTCAAATGTCATTAGAAACGGGAATAGTGCCGGAGGATTGGCGTACTGCGCATGTTGTTCCATTGTTTAAAAAGGGGTCTAAGAGTAAACCTAGCAATTATAGACCTGTTAGTTTGACGTCAGTGGTGGGCAAATTAATGGAAAGAATACTTAGAGATAATATATAAGCATCTGGATAAACAGGGTCTGATTAGGAACAGTCAACATGGATTTGTGCCTGGAAGGTCATGTTTAACTAATCTTCTTGAATTTTTTGAAGATGTTACTCGGGAAATTGATGAGGGTAAAGCAGTGGATGTTGTGTATATGGACTTCAGTAAGGCCTTTGACAAGGTTCCTCATGGAAGGTTGGTTAAGAAGGTTCAATGGTTGGGTATTAATGGTGGAGTAGCAAGATGGATTTAACAGTGGCTGAATGGGAGATGCCAGAGAGTAATGGTGGATGGTTGTTTGTCAGGTTGGAGGCCAGTGACGAGTGGGGTGCCACAGGGATCTGTGTTGGGTCCACTGTTGTTTGCCATGTACATCAATGATCTGGATGATGGTGTGGTAAATTGGATTAGTAAGTATGCAGATGATACTAAGATAGGTGGGGTTGCGGGTAATGAAGTAGAGTTTCAAAGTCTACAGAGAGATTTATGCCAGTTGGAAGAGTGGGCTGAAAGATGGCAGATGGAGTTTAATGCTGATAAGTGTGAGGTGCTACATCTTGGCAGGACAAATCAAAATAGGACGTACATGGTAAATGGTAGGGAATTGAAGAATGTAGGTGAACAGAGGGATCTGGGAATAACTGTGCACAGTTCCCTGAAAGTGGAATCTCATGTAGATAGGGTGGTAAAGGAAGCTTTTGGTGTGCTGGCCTTTATAAATCAGAGCATTGAGTATAGAAGTTGGGATGTAATGTTAAAATTGTACAAGGCATTGGTGAGGCCAATTCTGGAGTATGGTGTACAATTTTGGTCGCCTAATTATAGGAAGGATGTCAACAAAATAGAGAGAGTACAGAGGAGATTTACTAGAATGTTGCCTGGGTTTCAGCAACTAAGTTACAGAGAAAGGTTGAACAAGTTAGGGCTTTATTCTTTGGAGCGCAGAAGGTTAAGGAGGGACTTGATAGAGGTTTTTAAAATGATGAGAGGGATAGACAGAGTTGACGTGGAAAAGCTTTTCCCACTGAGAGTAGGGAAGATTCAAACAAGGGGACATGACATGAGAATTAAGGGACTGAAGTTTAGGGGTAACATGAGGGGGAACTTCTTTACTCAGAGAGTGGTGGCTGTGTGGAATGAGCTTCCAGTGAAGGTGGTGGAGGCAGGTTCGTTTTTATCATTTAAAAATAAATTGGATAGTTATATGGATGGGAAGGGAATGGAGGGTTATGGTCTGAGCGCAGGTATATGGGACTAGGGGAGATTATGTGTTCGGCACGGACTAGAAGGGTCGAGATGGCCTGTTTCCGTGCTGTAATTGTTATATGGTTATAACCCGACACCCATACTAATCAACCTATCAATCTCCAACTTAAACACATCCATTGACGTGGCCTCCATGTCTTCTGCAGCAATGAATTACAGATTCATCATCCTCTGACTAAAGTAATTCTTTCTCATCTTTTCCTGTAGGTCCGTCCTTTTAGACGTGCATGACCACCAATAAATTCTAAGAATCTGAGCCACAAAGTTTTGAAATAGGTGACCTATAAATAGCGGATGCTCCACTTACGCTTTTCTAAATTCTATAGATTGCGATTTTCTGCAAATTGAATCCTGCTGATTATGAATCCATTATTTAAGAAAGGAGAGAGAAACTGACCACCTTGGTGTTAATAGCTGAAGAATTGCAAGGATTTAGATTCAGATTCAACTTTAATTGTCATTGTCAGTGTACAGTACAGAGACAACGAAATGCAGTGGAGACAACGAAATGCAGTTTATAATGATATATCAGGACATCATGGAATATGCTTGAGCAGAGTAAACACATTTACAAACGGAAAATTACACTCGACTAACCTATTGAGAATGTGACTGGCATTCACATATGTGACTGGGGGACTTGATAGAGGTCTTTAAAATGATGAGAGGGATAGACAGAGTTGATGTGGACAAGCTTTTCTCTTTGAGAATAGGGAAGATTCAAACAAGAGGACATGACTTCAGAATTAAGGGACAGAAGTTTAGGGGTAACATGAGGGGTAACAGAGAGTGGTAGCGGTGTGGAATGAGCTTCCAGTGGAAGTGGTGGAGGCAGGTTCGTTGGTATCATTTAAAAATAAATTGGATAGGCATATGGATGGGAGGGGAATGGAGGGTTATGGTATGAGGGCAGGCAGGTGGGACTAAAGGAAAAAAGTTCTTCGGCACGGACTTGTAGGGCCGAGATGGCCTGTTTCCGTGTTGTAATTGTTATATGGTTATAATAGATGATGGGGAATCAATGAATGTGGCTTATTTGGTTTACAGATGGCTTTGAACAAGGCCCCGTACAGATAACTGGTCAACAAGTTGAGCACACAAGGAATTGAAGGTTATATGGACAGACAATCAGTTAATGGATAAAAAGCAGAGTGAGAAAAACAAACTGATCTTTCTCGGATTGGCGCACTGCAGCGAGTGAGATACCGCATAGATCCATAGATTGCAGCGAAGATTTGGTAGACTGCTTCAGTATAAGGCAAGGTCGAGCAGAATAGGCCAATGTTATTTAGAATTTAATAGAATGAGGGGTGATCTCGTTGAAATTTACAAAATTTTTATGTGATCTGCAATGTAGATTCACAGATGAATCTGGAACTGTTTCAGAATCATGGATTGAGATAAGAAAATATTTATCATTTATCAACTATCTCATTGAGATAAGAAAATATTTATTTGCTGAGATGTTGGAATTCTTCTATGTCATACTTGCAGTCACTGAATTAAATCAAAAGGCAGATCAATAGGTACTCATTAAACTGTACAAACAAGGCCCTGACATGTGGTCGAACAGGTAAACGCATCTATTAGAGATAAATCCAGCTTTCTTCTCTCTCCACGACACCAGGCCCTGAACCGGCTCTGCTGTTGATCTGACTAACCTCAACTCCTACCCCAAATCTTTCCCCAAACCCAATTTACCAAGAATCTATCTCCGTCTTAAAAATAATCACAAGTTCTTGAAACTGAGGAACAAAGGTTCAGAGGCCTCTGAGAAGGGTGTTAACCCAAAATGTCTCCAGAGATGCTGCCTGCCCCGCTGAGTTACTGTCCAGCTTTTTGTGTCTACTTTAAAAAAAACACCTGGTCTTTGTCTAAAGTAAATGACTCCTTACTTTGAAAGAATGACCCATAGCTCTCCTACAAGAGGAGAAATTCTTTACAAATCCATCTATGAAAAACTCCTCAGGAACATGTCATCCCTGAAACATGGGAAACACAGCAGCGAATTAGCAGATAGCAAGGTCACAAACACAGTAAAGAGAAAACAGGCAATTTATTTTGAGTGATGCTGGTTGAACAATAATTCTCGGTCCGAAAGGAATCCAATGATGTTCTTTGAAAAACTGTTATTGGCAATCTTCAACGTCCACCTGAATCCATTCATAATCCAGTGTAATAATAGGTGAATACAGGAAATACATGAAACCCTCAGTGGGTCAGGCAGCATCTGTGGAAAGGGAAAGAGGTTTCAGGTGCAATTCCTTCTTGAGAAAGTAAGCTTGTTTTAGATTTCAAAGAGGGTGAGGGAATGGGATGAATAGCACAAATGGATGGTACGGTGAGCTCAGGGTTTTTTTGTGGGGATAACCTTCAGCTTAAACCACTGGTTGACAGGTTAATGAGAATCTTTGGAGAGAGCAGGAAAAAAAAACTCCAAAGGGACATGTAATAGCTGCGAATACCATCAGAGCTGTAAGAAATGTACAGCAGATGAGACACTGCCAATGCAGAGAGAAAACAGAGTTAATTTTGCAGATGGGTAATATTATTTCCGTCCAAAAAAAGGCAAAAAGTGCTGGAGTAACTCAGCCAGTGAGACAGCACTTCTGGAGAACATGGTTGGGTGACATTTTCGTTTCTAAGTCTGTCCATCTCCATTTATAATTCAGGCAAAATAGACTGTTTTAATGCAACTAAATGAGCGGAATTCATTACGTCTCTTTCTGGGTATGAAGATTTTGTTCTTATTTGGAGATTTTGATTCTCGTTTCATTTACCACAAAAGTCAAAGCATCCATCCACATTGCTACTTTCACAAAGAAAGTTAATATTTATTTGCAGAAATGGTTCAAAAAAGTGAACCAAGAGTTTGCCATTGTGGAAGCGGTGAAACATCAGTCAGGGTCTTATTGTGCAGTGGAGCAGGAACAAGGGATTGAATAGCCTTTTTCCTGTTTTTTATTTCTGCTGTTTTTATTTTCAATTACCTCACAGTTGTCTTGGTAAAAAACAAAACCAAGGCAGAAATCAAAAGCTGTTAAGTTTACATATAATCAAGGTGTGAAGTAAGCTGCAGGCAAGACTAGTCAGAACCAGATTCAGCATGATGGCAGCATCGTAAAATATTTGAAGGACAGCTCAATGCCAAGGTATAACAGGAACGCATCAGTAGAGTTGCTGCCTTAAAGGGCCTGTCCCACGAGCATGCGACCTAACGTGGTCACATGAGTTGTACAGCCTCGCGGGGCTGGTCCCACTTTGATCGCCGGAACCGTATGGAGTTTGTGCGGGGCTCCGAAAAACTGACACTGTCCAAAAATTCCGCGTGGCAAAGGCCTGTCGGCCCCCAGCCGCATTGAGGCCGTATGCAGCGCCTCGACGGGCGTATGCAGCCTCTCGACGCTGTACGCCCAGCACGTGGCGTTGCGCGATGATGTCACCGCCCGGCGTACCGTTGCGCGATGACGTAACCGCCCGACGTCCAAATTCAGCCGGCCCGCCTCGTGCCCAGCTGATTGGTGAGTATGATGTCGCGACCAGCCCTGTACAATTGCAGGCGGCTCCGCAGTTGGAAGCGGGACCGGCCCCGCATGGCCGTACGCCTCAAGCCCCCACATTTGGACACGCTAGACGCATGCAATCTCATGCTGGTGGGACAGGCCCTTAAAGCACCAGAGATCCGCTATTTGATTGTGACTATGGTGCTGTCTGTACGGAATGTGTACATTCTCTGTGTGACCACTTGGGTTTTCTCCAGGTGCCCCGGTTTCCCTCTACATTCGAAAGATGTACAGGTTTGTAGATGAATTGGCTGCTGTAAATTGTCCCTACTGCTAGTGTATAAGGGTGATCACTGGTCAGCTCGCACTTTGTGGGCCGAATGGTCAGTTTCCATGTTGTATCTCGAAAATTTAAAGTCTAAAAGGTACCAACTGGCAAAGCCACAGATCGATCCCACAATGAACACAAGAATGGACCTTTCTGCCTTTGTGACTGGTCGCCCAGTTGTAGGAAGGATGTCAACAAAATAGAGAGAGTACAGAGGAGATTTACTAGAATGGTGCCTGGGTTTCAACAACTAAGTTACAGAGAAAGGTTGAACAAGTTAGGTCTTTATTCTCTGAAGCGCAGAAGGTTAAGGGGGGACTTGATAGAGGTCTTTAAAATGATGAGGGATAGACAGAGTTGACGTGGACAAGCTTTTCCCACTGAGAGTAGGGAAGATTCAAACAAGAGGACATGACTTGAGAATTAAGGGACAGAAGTTTAGGGGTAACATGAGGGGGAACTTCTTTACTCAGAGAGTGGTAGCTGTGTGGAATGAGCTTCCAGTGGAAGTGGTGGAGGCAGGTTCGATTTTCTCATTTAAAAATAAATTGGATAGGTATATGGACGGGAAAGGAATGGAGGGTTATGGTCTGAGTGCAGGCAGATGGGACTAGGGGAGAATAAGTGTTCGGCACAGACTTGTAGGGCCGAGATGGCCTGTTTCTGTGCTGTAATTGTTATATGGTTATAAGGACTGTTGATGCAACAACCGCATCTGTAGATTAATTGGCCACTGTATATTCCCCACACAGTAGGTGGCTGTGCGGAGAATCGGGGGTGCTTGTGAGAACATTGGTTGCAAGCTAACTAAGTCGATGGGATTGCACTGACAGCTAGCTGAGACTCTGTGGGAGGATTGGCCTCCTCGGCCCGTATGAAAATATAATACATCAAGATGCATTCTTACCTGTCAGGAGTATGTTGTGGTTTACCACCCTCCAAACTCGATTGACTGGATTAATCACCGCCCAATGCACGGTGCTGTTCCTCATCCGGAAGTTAAACACCACACGCGATGAAGCAAGTCTGTAGGGCAAAACATTTTTTTTTTAAATATAGCGTGCTATATTCTCTATAATTGGGTTGATTAAAATATTTAATCCTTTGACTGAGACTACAGGACAGGACCAGGCCTTTCGGCCCACAATATCAGTGCTGAACACAATGCCCAAGTCAAAGTAATCTCATCAGCCGGCATGTGATCCATATGCCGCCATTCCCTGCACATTTTATTTTAGTTGGATCAGTTTATTGTCATGTCTACCGGGGTACAGTGAGCAGCTTTTGTTGCGTGCTCACCAGTCAAGAATTAACACATTGAGATCACCTTTTAAGGCATCGGACTTTCACACCGATGACACCACTTGCAGGGACCTCATGGTATAACAGATGGACTCAAGATCACAACACAATAATATAGTACAAATAAGCCATCTGGCCCTTCACGACTACCCAGCTATTGCATATATGTACCCTGGCGGGTTAATAATGGGAAAAAAGCTTATACTTAAATTCTGGAAAAATGCGCCCACACCAACAATAAAAATGTGGACATCAAATATGTTTGAAACATTACATCTGGAAGAGATGAGATTCCTCTTAGCAGGTAAAGCAGACCAATTCCAAAAGACGTGGTCAATGGTTCTGGACCTATTACAAGTATGAGGTGCAATAGTAATTTAAATAAATAAATAAATGGTACCAGGACCTGGTAACGGGAGGTAAAACAACAAAAACAGACTTGGTTGGTAGTCCCCTTTCTGCGGAGTTTAATGTTATAAAAGAGCGATTGTTCCTATTTTCTTTTTCTTTCCTTTCTAGGGTCTACTTTCTTTCTTTACTTCCTTCTCTAACTTCTTTTCTAAGGGGCTTTCTTTTCCCAACACTCTTGCACTTCACGGCTCTTGTGCACTTTCTTTACTTCTATCTTTTTCTTAAAGCTCAAAAAAAAATGAAGCGGTACAAAAAATGTATTAAGATATATGTGTTGTGTAGTATTGTAATTTACCGTACTTCTAATAAAAAAATAAAAATAAAAAAAATATATGTACCCTGGAATTAATTTCCTTGACTATTCATAACCCAAGCCCTCAATTCCCAAATAATTCCAAAATGTAATTGGCCTCTTTTCCAGTGATCTACCCTCTATGGACCTGAAGCAATCTGAAGAAGGGTCCCAATCTGAACCGTAGTCTATCCATTTCCCTCCACAGATGTTGCCAGACCTGCTGAGGTCTTCCAGCAGTTTGTTTTCATGCCCCTGTCCCACTTAGGAAACCTGAACGGAAACCTCTGGAGACTTTCGCCCCACCCAAGGTTTCCGTGCGGTTCCCGGAGGTTGCAGGTGGTTGCCGGAGGTTGCAGGTAGTGGAAGCAGGTAGGGAGACTGACAAAAACCTCCGGGAACCACACGGAAACCTTGGGTGGGGCGCAAAGTGGCCAGAGGTTTCCGTTCAGGTTTCCTAAGTGGGACAGGGGCATAACTGCAAGACTGCCGGGTACAGAATTTTCGGGTAATTTTTAATCCAATCAAAGCACGTTTAACATTGAGTTGTCTGCCAGTTGGCCAGTCACGCGCTTTGTTTCAGGCTAGCACACAAAATGGCTGAGGGTGCCTCTACAGATGCCTGTTTTACTGGAGATTCCGAATTGTTGTTCTGTGGAACAAATGTCGTGGAAACTTGCAGCAGGTAATTGTATTTAGTGGGAAAAGCATTAAAAAGGCTGAAGAAAGTGCTGCTAAGTGGATGGAAGTGCAAGAAAGCCTTGAAAGCAAAGTCCCTGCTGAGGTCCTGGAACACAAAGATTTAGACAACCAGGGACCAACTCTAACTAAAAGGTAAGATCTAAAGTCTGAATTTATGAAAATCTATCTGTATGGAGTTTAATTAATTGCACCCTTTTATAATGTGAATAAATTAATTAATTCATTCACTTACTTCATTCATTCATGAAATTGAGGGCCTAAACTATATGTATCCATAAGACAGTCAATTAAACATTGTCACTAATGCCAGCCTGTTGTAGAGTAATAAGTCTTTAACAGCTAATCTCGGAGCTGCCTGCGAAAACTTACCGGGAAAAAGTGCTCCGATCGCGGGACATAGGTACTCGCGGTAAAGTGAAGCCGCGGTCTCAATTAATAAGCGGCTGATCATCTCTGCGGGCGGGCAGGGCTGTACATAGTGCCGTCTGTAGCGGTCGTTTCAGACCCCGACAACGCGAGAAAGACGGAAGGATATCGATCGCTATTTATAGGCTTCCATTGCAGTAAGAAATGGTCAGATATCCCTCCGTTTTCCCCCCGTTGTCAAAGCATCAAAGCCCGGACAACCAGACTGCTAAACAGCTTCCTTCCACAGGCTGTGAGGCTGCTAAATAATGACTTTATTTGTTAAGCACCTTAAAAACAACCAAAGCTGACCAAAGTGCTGTACAGAAAAAAGAAAACAAGCAAGACATCATAAAACAGGCCGAACAACAGAACATACAACTAACACGAGGCGCATAAATTACATACAAAAAAATCCAAACAATAAATTAAAAAACATAAAACACGAGTACGAACAACGCAGCAAAACCAAGAAAATAAAGTTAATAAACAATTCAACACCTCACTGCTCTACAAAGGCCATGGAGAATAGATACGTCTTCAGGAGTGACTTAAAAACAGCTAGAGAAGGGACCTGTTTAACGTGCAGAGGCAATTCATTCCACAATCTCGGAGCCGACACAGCAAAGGCACGGTCCCCTCTGAGCTTCCGCTTAGTCTTTGGCTCAATCAGGAGCAGCTGATCATCTGACCTGAGAGAGCGGGAGGGCGAATAAGGGTGAAGAAGCTCAGTAGGACGGGGCAAGACCACTTAGGGATTTAAAAGTAAATAAAATAATTTAAAAACGAATCCTATACTGAATAGGCAGCCAGTGGAGAGAGGCCAAAAGGTGTGAAACATGATCATGCTTTCGTGTGCCAGTCAAGAGGCGAACAGCTGCATTCTGTACCATCTGGAGACGGGCTAAACAGTCACTCCACCTGATTCTGCTGCTTTTGCACTGACAGTTTAATAACTGGCACTGAGTAATAACTCTGGCACTGGCTCAGGTCACTTAAATCAGCTGCCCTGGACATTTTATGAATTAAAAAAAAAATTGTATTTAAATGTTGCTTTTTTACCTGCACATTTTTTAAACTATTCGTACTGTTTTTTTATCAGGAACTGGATTGTTTTTATTTATGTGTGAAATGTTTAAGTTTTTAATGTGCAATGCCTGAGAATCCCTGAGAAACGTCTTCTCATTTTGCACTGTACAATTTGTTGCTTTGCATGATGACAATAAAGCATGATGATGATTGAATGCCAGTGTAGGCTGGATGGGATGAATGGCCTCATTCTGCTCGTATGACTTATGATCATAAAAGATTAGACAAAGCGAGCACAGATTCCAGAGACAGCAAGTCTGGGATATGAATAATTGGAAATAAAGAGATGGCTGTTGTATTCACTTAGATCTTATTGATGGATTCAAATGTCATGGTCACGTACATTGGTAGCGATGAGTGCTCTGCTGTCCTTGCTCAAGATCTCACCACCAGAGAAAATGGACTATTTGTGTGGTGTAAATATAGAGTGCTTACAGCGGTGTGGTACAGCCTTTCATGTCTGGCTGATGAAAGCTGGTCTCTCAGGTTTATATCTAATGTATAATGCATCATTTATGACGCAAATGAATCTTGTTCCTATGCGTGCACACAGGAATAGCAGACTTTACAGCCCCTTCGGACATTGTTAATTGCATTATTGCTGATCAGCAGTTGTTATTGTACTTCACCGCCAGGCCCCTTTTGCAACCTAACAACGCCATGGGAAATTTGTATGCATTCATAGTACAAACATAAATTTTATTCCAACATAAAAAACCCCCCAAAAACCCAGAGGATTTCACTTCACAAATCCAATGGAGCATTTGTGAAGCAAATTTTAAACAAAGCAACCGCACCAACAGTAGAAATCCCCATATCACGAGCCAAATACCAGAATAGTTTTGTATTAGCTTTAAAGTTTCACCACCATATCTTTAATGTTCACTTCAGGCAAGGCCTGGGCGGGGGGTACAGTAAAAACAATCATTAAAATGTCCAGGGCAGCTGATTTGAGTGGCCAGTGCCAGAGTTATTAAAATGTCAGTGCAAAGCCGCAGAATTCAGCGGGACAGGCAGCATCTAGAGCGAATGGGTGGCATTTTGGGTCGAGATCCTTCCTCAGACAAGGGTCTCAACCTGAAACATCACCCATTCCTTCTCTCCAGACATGCTGCCTGTCCCGCTGAGTTATTCCAACATTTTGTGTCTATCGTCTCTGAGATAATCCATTTTAGTAAATGAATTATGACGCAACAGCTTAATGACATAGTCATAAAGTATGGAAGCATTTTAACTATTTATACAGTTTCATCAGGGACTGGATTGTTTTTACTGCTATTATGTGTGAAATGTTTTACGTTTCATGTGCGATGCTCCAGTATTCCCTGGGAAACGTCTTCTCGTTTTGCACTGTACAACTGTTGCTTTGCAAGATGACAATAAAGGTTGATTGATTGATTGATTGAATTACTCCAACATTTTGTGTCCATCTTCAGTGCAAACCAGAATCTGCAGTTCCTTCCCACACACATTATCTCATACGTTTCTATATTAAATTCTATCTATTCAACTATCCTATCCTTAGCAGCTTCAAATTCTTGGGTGGTAACATCTCAGATGTCGTGTCCTGGGCCCAGCTCATAGATGGAATCGCAAAGAAGGTACGCTAGCACCCTTAATTTCTTCAGCGTTTACAAAGGATCAGCAGACTTCCACAGATGCATGTAGAATGCATCTTGTCTGGTTGCATCGTGGCTTGGTATGGCAATTCCATCGCACTGAAATGCAAGAGACTGTACAGAAGCAGCCTGGTCCACTACTGGTACAGCTCACGTTATCATGGACAGCATATACATGAGGTACTGCCTCAAGAAATCAGCATTTATTATCAAGGTTCCCCACCATCCTCATCATGCCCTCTTCCGGTTGTTGCGGTCCCCACACACAGACGCAGCAGTAGATCTGCTGCCTTACAGCGCCAGAGACGCAGGTTCGATCCTGACTACGTGTGGTGCCTGTACGTAGTTTACGTTCTTCCCGCGACCTGCGTGGGTTTTCTCCGGGATCTCCGATTTCCTTCCACACTCTAAAGACATACAGGTTTGGAGGCTAATTGACTTAGAAAATTGTAAATTGCCTCTATTGTGTGTAGGAAAGTGTTAGTATGCGGGGATCGCTGGTCGGCACATTCTCCGTAGGCTGAAGAACCTGAACGACCAGTGATCCCCGCATACTAATACTTTCCTACACACACTAGAGGCAATTTACAATTTTTTAAGCTAATTGGCCTCCAAACCTGTATGTCTTTAGAGTGTGGGAGGAAATCGGAGGTCCCGAAAAAACCCACGCAGGTCGCGGGAAGAACGTAAACTCCGTACAAGCACCACACGTAGTCAGGATCGAACCTGCGTCTCTGGCAGTCTTTAGACCCCCCCCCCCCCCCCCCCGCCATGTTTTGTAATCCAGATTTTGAAATTCGGTGAAAAAACTATTAAAAATCTCCGCTTTCCACGAGACAGTGGGGATGGGACTGATGATCGAGGGCGTCGATTGGACAAGAGAGGCGTCGGTCAGCAAGCAGTGGGGGGGGAGACACACATGATGATTCAGCACAATGATTGGAGGAGGGAGGTGTTGGTCAAAGGCGGAAATAGGGGAGTGGGACTGAGGATAAAGCGCGGTGATTAGAGGAAGGAGACGTCCTGGTGGAGCAAAGATCATAGACCGAAGCTTGAATCGGCCTGTTCGCGGGGCCTTTCATCGCCCGGCGCGGCTTAAAATCGGCTGCAGGTTCTTCCATCGCCCCGCGGTCAAATTGCTGCATCGAGGCGATCGAGGCCCCCGATGGAAGATCCCGCGACCGGTTTTAAGCCACGTCAGGCGATGAAAGGCCCCGCGAACGGGCCGATTGAAGGCCTATGCTTCGGGGCGGCCGAAGATGGAGTTTGGAGTCGGTCACCAACCAGGTCAGTTCCCGATATTATCGTCCACAGGGCCCAAGGCCGAAGCCTCTGAATCCTTGCGTGTGTGTGTGTGGCCACCAAGGAATTATGTCCCCCATGTTTTCATAGCGATTTACGCCCCTGTACACAACCCTAATCCCACCTCTGCACTGGAACATAACAGTCCACTTCTGTACTAACATGGGGTTGTTTTCAAATTGCGGTTTTGTGCATCAATGCTTTTGTTTCGCAGTCTTCTGTCCCACTGTCTTGTAGAATTGTATAAATAAGTTATGTTTTGATGTGCTGCCCAAGTCAACATGTCTGCAATTCTGCCACAGGCGAGATTTTCATTGGTTCCATAACTTACCATATTTATTTATGCAGATGATAATAAACGTGACAGCATTTTTTACAGTTGACGACTCTTTCCCATATCTCCTATTTTGATATCAAATTAGAATTCTTTTTCTGCATTTCAAATTGTGGTCATGAAAGTCATGGCACTGATCCTTGGGAAATATTAATGCTTGTAGCTCACCAAGTCAATGACATTTTTTGTACTTAAGTATTTTCTTTTTTAAAGCAATCTTTGCGCCTTTGACACTGGCCTTCCCATGTACAAGTAAGGCAGCAAAATCCATGAACCAACAAATGGCTAACGATAGGCATTAGTGGCAAAAATGGAGGAAGCTCTCAATGCAAATACCGCAGATTCCAATTATAGAGCTTTGTTAAAATAGTAAGACATTTCAAGGCCCTTCATGTTAGCATCACGTCAATGTGCGATGAACAGATAGAGTCAGTGTGATACAGTGTGGAAACAGGCCTAACTTGCCCACACCGGCCAACATGTCCCAGCTACAGGAAAGCTGGAGAAACTCAGCGGGTGCAGCAGCATCTATGGAGCGAAGGAAATAGGCAACGTTTCGGCCCGAAACGTTGCCTCCTTCGCTCCATAGATGCTGCTGCACCCGCTGAGTTTCTCCAGCTTTTCTGTGTAACCTTCGATTCTCCAGCATCTGCAGTTCCCTCTTAAACACATGTCCCAACTACACTTGTTCCACCTGCCAAATTGGTCCAAATCTCTCCAAACCTGTTCTATCCATGTACCTGTCTAACTCTTTCTTAAATGTTGGGATAGTCCCAGCCTCAACAAACCCCAATGGCAACTTGTTCCATACACCCACCACCCTTTGTGTGAAAAATTTACCCCTCAGATTCCGATTAAATCTTTTCACTTTCACCTTAAACCTATGTCCTCTGTTCCTCGATTCGAGCAGAAGGTCAAAAGCTGATACTGTAATGGACGTACAGCGATTTACCGTGGGAAAGTCCACTGCTTTACCAGTGGAAAGACCTACAACGGGACAATGATTGAAAACAAGTGATTTTTGTTTGGAAAATAGCCAGAAATAGAAGTGCACAAACAACACATGGGGTTGTAGGCTTGGCAATTAGAACCACAAGGAATTTGAAGGCCAAATTGAAGACAGCAAGTCAATAACGACTGGTAAACAAATGAGTGAAGCAGAGTCCTAATAAATGGTGTCTATGATTCTTTCTACGGATTAGATAAACAAGTTGAGATTGTACAGTTTAACAAACTGCTGAAGGAACTGTAGGAAGATGTAATCAAGAGAGAGTTTGATATAGCTCTCAGGGAATCAAAAGATGTGGGAAGAAAGCAGGAACGGGGTACTGATCCCGGATGATCAGTCATGATCATATTGAATGGCCGAATGGCCTACTCCTGCACCTATTTTCTATGTTTCTACTTCAGTAGATTAAGCAGCATTCGTGGAGGTAAAGACATTTTTCACGTTGTCAGCCTGCATCAAGAGTGTGTGTGGAGGGAAGATTATCCAGTATATAGAGCTGAGAAGGGGCAGCGAGACAGGGGC